>NC_135658.1:49332243-49452667 GCF_964188315.1 Podarcis muralis
TAACTTCACAAAACAACCTCTCCTATGTATTCATATAGCTAAGACAAGAACAACAATGCATAGCTGTTTTTCACTCTAACAGTAAAATTGAGAGGCTTCAGTTTTGGAAATTCTTTTTATGCTGCTCACTGAATGAGCGAAAGAAAAACACAGTAATCATGATGATCTATAAATCATTGTTCCATGATAGGTGTTTCACAAAATGAGAACACGTTGTTCTTGATTATTATTGCTGATGGTAATGATAATGAAATTCATATTTCTTAGAAAAATTGGATTTGTTCTCTGCCTGTGCTCTGGAGCTAGTTTACTTGGAACCACCATATTCATTTTCACTCAGGTAATTTGCCCAGCTCCCATGACATTCCTTGGATATTGCATTTCTTTTGTTTTCCTCCCAGAAATCCCTGATGTAAAGGGAAAATCCAGGAAGTAGAAGATTGTGGGCAGAAAGGAATTTCAGAGTGACAGACCTTTTTATTTCTGTCTCTTCTTCTTACTCTTGGGCCTTCCACACACATTGCCTCTTGGCAATCCAAGACCAAGAAGGAGACCAAGACCATGCTTTGTTCTCTTTTTAAGGTAGCATCAACTCTAAGATAAACAAACGGAGCATTTGCCAAACATTTGCTTTTCAATCTTTATACATAGGTCTGTGAAATATAAGCCTATGTAGGGTTCCCAGTCACACCACGATTTCTAAGCCCATTCTTCCATATCTACTTGAAAGCCTTCTTAAGTCCATTCTGCTCCATATGGGAAGGTCAAGGAGGAGCATAGGGTGGCCACTACCTGTGGGGATATGGGGAGCAACCAGCTTTAGTGTGAATGCCCTTTTAAGTTCCCATTCATATTTACATGTCCAATTCAGGCATTATGCCTAAAGAGGCCTATGGGTTGACTGTGTTATGAATACAGTGCTCAGTTTCATTTGATGCTTTTCCTTTATTCTTCTGCCAAGCAGTATTATTAAATTTTAGCTACCATCTTTAACATTTGCATTTGCTGAAGAAAAACTGCACGCAACCATTATCTTTCACTATCTCACCAGCATCTATAATTTGCATTTTGAAAGGCCTTTATTTTCCAAAAGCATGCTCTGTGCTTCGGGCTGCTAACACCATGGAAATGAAAGAAAGAGGTAAATAAAAATCTGGTTAAAGTTATCTTCATCTCTTAGACATAGTAGTGTTTTAAATAGGCACTTATATGGAAAATTCATGGCCAGATAGATTATCTAAGGATGTGTAAAGTATGTAACATTTATGAACAATTGGCTTTTATGCACAGAATTATGTAAATGAGGTGAAAGTGAAAAAAGGGCAAAAATGTGCATTTATGGAAAGTACTGGAAATAATTATAATATCTAAGGGAAGTTCTAGTATTAACAGCCAACAGATGACATTCACTTTTCCCCCAATTAAATGTTCAGTCAGTGTTATTCTATATATAGTACAGAGTGTTTGATAAAACTTTGCCATTAAGATGAGTCCTCATTATTGGGGATTTATTAGCAAAATCAGATATTCAATTTTTCACATGAATTATTTGTACATTTCTACCCAGACTAATTTCCTTTGCTCATTTCTGAAAATTTAATCCTGTTGTACTTGGGCTTTATTGTGCACAGTCTGGATCTTTGCTAATGTTTTAATTAACAAGAAAAATATCTCAGCGCCCTAAAGCACACCCTTTTCATCCTCCAGATTGCCTTTTTATGAATGAAGGATTTAGTCATTTTACACAAGTGGTAAATGATTATTTTCTCATATAGGCCAAATTGAAAAGATGTCTTTTCACGGCTCACTTTGCTTCTTGTACTTTGGCTTCTGCTCAACCCACCGTGTCAGATTTCTTGGCTTTTTTTATGCTAAAACATTAATCTCTGACAATTTCTCTAATTCTTTTCCTCAAAAAGTGTGAGAAAGAGCACTTTAATGATATTTTAAGAGACACTTTTTAAAGCAACAGGCTCAACCAAGTTCACTATTATTTCTGTGCTGTGAAATGCCAGCTGAAAATGTCTAGAAAATATTGATTACCTCTGAGAGTTACTTGGGGCATTGGATTTAGTGCTCTGAACTGGTACTACATTACAACCTCATTGCTATTTTAAACCTTGAATTCCTATAATCCAAGTCCACATGAAACTAGTGGCTCTATGAAGAGTACCATATTTGGCAAAGGATCTTGCTCTGAACCCTTGGAACAGAAATTAAAACCTGCTCTTCCTACATCTGGCTTACTCTTCAAAATGTAGCCTCCAACACATAGGTTACATGGCAGGAAGATGAAGGAGAAAACTCCTCTTTCTATCTGACATTGTCCCCATCCATATTTTACAGCAGAAGCAAGAAAACATAGGATGAATGTGGCCCTCAAGACCTCTCTATCACAGTGTTTCCCAACCTTTTTTGGGCAAAGGCACACTTGTTTGATGAAAAAAATCTCGAGGCACACCACCATTACAGCCCCGTGACGTCAGCGCGCAGCGTCGCGCCGGGAGGGACGCACGAAAGTGTAAGTTTCAATTTTTTCCCTCCCCTCCTGTGTAAAGGGGAATGCACTCTGCTAAGTAAAGGCACTTGCCACAGCAGCGTCAACATCACAGCACCTACCGGCACCCAAGAGAGAAGGGGTCTCAGCAGCCCTTTTGCCAGGAAGAGGAGCAAGAACGAGAGGAGGAGGAGGAAGAGGAAGAGAGTCCCCCCCAAAAAAAACATTCTCCTTTTGATCTTCCTTATTTGCAATTCCTCATTGCAAAACAGCGGTTGATATAGAGCTGATTTTTTTGTTATTACAGTCCCCACCCCCTCACCTAGAAAAACACCCCCTGTCAATTTTATTATTATTATCATTATTATTATTATTATTCCCCGCCACTCTGGGAGGCTGAAGCCCTTTAAGGCTTCCTTCTGTCCACTCTCTGTGAATTACCTGCCCGGAGCGGGTTTCTGGGGGGGGGGGGCGCTGCTGCCGGTGTCCTCCCCGTCGAGTCTCGCCTTGCCCGGCGCGTGGCGGCCGCCCTTTCCCACACTCTGCCGGCTGCGCTGCCAAGCCCCGCGGCTCGGCCTGTCAGCGTTACCGGGCTCGGCGGGCGGTAATTCCCGAAGAAAGCCGGCGGCGCTTGAAGAGCTGGCAAGCCCCCATTTGCATGTCTGTTTTCCGCAGCCCTTGGAGAGGATTAAGTTCCCTCCTTCCTGCCGGGGAACCTCCAAGCTTTGGGGGTGGGGGGGAGGAGGCAGCAAAGCGAGGCAGGAAGGAGAGCGCGGCTTGGCTGGGTGAGCTTTGGCAGGGGCAGGGAATGAGAGCCGCGAGGCGGGCGCTGCGGGCGGAAGCGCTGCCCGCCGAGCTCGCAGGCAGCCAGGTAGGCAGACGGCGAGAGCCCCGCGCTGGGCGGCCTCTCCTCGCCACCGCTGCCCCGCCTCTCGCTGCCCGACTCGCCCGCCTCCCTCCCACGGAGGTAGGCTGGTGTGCCGTGGGAGGGAGGCAGGCGAGTCGGGCGGTGAGCACACACGGGGCGGCGAGCGAGCTCCCTCCCACATCCCATCGCCGCTCGCTTCGGCTGGCCTACTGGGCTGTCGCAGGCGGAAGGCCTGCGCATGCGCGACGTTTTCGCGCCTTCCTCCAGTAGGCCGGCCGAAGCGAGCGGCGATGGGATGTGGGAGGGAGTTCGCTCGCCGCCCCGCGTGTGCTCGCCGCCGCCGCCCCGCCTCTCGCCGCCCGACTCGCCCGCCTCCCTCCCACGGAACACAAGGCAACGTTCCGCGGCACACTAGTGTGCCGCGGAACACCGGTTGGGAAACACTGCTCTATCAGGCTCCCAGGACATTCCTTAGGCTATACTCCTTAATGGTCCTTCCCTAGCCACTCTTCTAGTGCTTTTTTCTAACTGGAATGTGTCCTTGAGGTGTCTTCTTGCTTGCCTGAATTGAGGATGAGATGTTGTGGGTTTGTGGAGAAACTTGTGAGTCTGCACAAGAGAAATACAGCCAACAGTTCAAATGTAAAAGCAGCATCTATTTCCCTGCCCACTTTTGACTCTAGTGCCACGTACTACTGATATGTGCCCCCTCTTAAAGTTGCCCATGAGGGAATATGAACCTTGGGTTGAAAAGGGTTCTTCAGTGCCTTACAGCATTTCAGCACAACATATATTGAAGCTATGGATCAGCCACAATCATTTCTAACTTTACCCTTTGGATGTATTTAAATGTGTGTGATACAAAGAGAGTTACTGGAGAATATTATGAGGAGCATTTCACAAGGCAGAGGACTGGTAAAAAGTGCACCCTGTGCTGTTTTGTTACATTTGAGAAAGATAATTTATGTAACTATAGCCAGAATACATGGGGGGAAATATCAGAAGCCTAATATTTCAAAAAGTGAATATCTGGACACAGACAGAGAAAGAAGCTTTTCAGCTATTTTTAAGGAAATTCGCCAAAATTTACACTTCCAACATGGGTTGCTATACATCTGGATTTTCCCAGACATTTAAGCAATTTCCACCCGGACACTCTTTCTGACAGTTGAATCCCGGCAACATCCGGGAAATTTAGAATGTATGGCAACCCTAAATCTATGAAGGAAGGTGTGGTATGAGTTCAATGCCATTAAATTAACAGCTATGCTTAAAGGAAGGCAAAAGGTTTAGAGAAAGTATAAACAAGTAGAACTTGCTAACACAATACTAATAGACAGGTACAGTAGTTTTCCTGGCCACTGCAACTTGAAAAAAACTACCTACCCTGTTTTTACCTTTCACCTTTTCAGGAATTTGTGTGTGTGTGTTTTGGAAAAGATGGCAATTTCTTGCAATGCATGCGATTTTGCCATTTCTAAACTGTAAAACAAAAGATGGTTAAAATCTTACTTCTAGGCCTTTTTAAAAATTAGGTACCATATGTTCTATGTCTAGATCAGAAGACTTTCTGTCTGGTCTAGGAATAGCAAAATATAGTAGCCGTTAGTTTTCAGAAAGTCCTCCTTGTCAGGATTACCTGCCTAGGAGCTTAAGTAAATTGTACATAGATGAGAGAAGGGGTAGCACTCATCCGTGCCCAGGAATAGCACCACATGCAATAGTGCTGCTCTTGCTCATCTGTAAATGAGGACACAGAGTAATATAGTGCCTGCTCTGATCGGAGTCCCTGTCTCCACAGTGTGAACTAATACCATGGGGAAGTGCAGAATGAAAAAAAACAGTGTTCTTATTAACCACTGACCTTCATTTCATTCTCTTTAGTTAAAAATATATGTATTGCTAATTCCCTCACCTTAAATGTTTTGGCATCAGTGGTGATGATGGCCTCTTCAATTGGCCTCTTGGGATTTCTAATGGAAAAACCTGTTGCACCCTTTCTAGTTAAAATGATGCTCTATAATAAGAAACTTTCAAGACACAAATGTGCTTTCTACCTTAACATTTTTTTTCCTCTCTCTTTTTTTCAACCTTAAAAGCCTGTGTTTATGCTTTTTCTCTTTGGCACTGCAGCAAAGTTCTAATCCCAGAGGCCAACTTTCCATTTACAGTATTCCATAACTCTGCAGCTTATACATTAGATTCCAATATGAAGCTTTATCAACCACTGTCAGAAAAATCCATGCACAATACTTGATATATACCACTTCCTTTGCTTGGTACAGCAAAAATACCCTCAAAGCATTCTGATAGGTTAATGAGGCATGATATTCCTTGCCTCAAACTACAATGACTATCTTTTCCTTAACTACACTAATCTTCTCTAAATATCTTCACATCAGTCTTCAAAATAGTTCTGCAGAGGTTTTGCACAATGGATAACAAACCATATCGTCAGACTAGCGAGCTTTTCCTAATACAATGTTAAGGTTAACAAGTTTTGTCATAGTCTTACAGCCGAGGTCATGAAGATAGACTCTTTGGCCCCAGCACAGAAATAGCTGTTCTCACATGGAACTGATAATGTGCATAGAAACATTTGGTATAGAACCCTGGATAGCAAGGCTGTCTTAAGGTTTCAGGGGGCTCTGAATAAAAAGCCACTTGGCTGTTGAACAGCTGGGCCTAGCTGCCGTGTGAATTTACCACAGTGTCTTGAAATGATGGCATATTAGATGCATTGTGGGAAATTAAAATGGTGCCTAGACACAGCTGCCTAGCACTGCTCAGCGCACCAATCCATAAATCTATTTTTAGAGGGGAGGAAGGACAGGTATCAACAGAGGATACTATGAGGCCCTGCGGCCCTGGCCTTTGGCTCTGCCCACCATTAGTTCCAACCCTGATCAACTTTTTACATAGGCCAGGGCCCAACATAGAAAATGTTTTCCTACTCATGCTTTACCAGCTTGGTTACTAAAAGTATGCCTAAGTGATGCAGGTAACATGGCGGTGCAACTGAGAATTCTTAGGTCAATGCATTCCTGTGGGAATAGATTTTCCAGGCCTTGGATTCATGGGAATCAGTACACAGTTTTAGCCATGGCTGCTATCAAAACTCTCTGCTCCCTGAGCCAAGTACAATGCCCAGGAATCTTCAAGTGGTATGATGCTGCTGTAAATGTATAGTGCAGATGGGGCTTTAGTGTTTTCAACTGAATATGCTTGGAAGCCTTCTTGTGGTAGGGAATCATGATAACAGAGGAGCTGAGGAGCGCATACCCTCCAACATTTCTCCAATGAATAATAATAATAATAAATAAAATAGGGATGCCCCATTCCACAATGATAATTTTACTATTTATACCCCACACATCTTACTGGGTTGCCCCAGCACTCTGGGCGGCTTCCAAGATATATAAAAACATAATAAAATGTTAAACATTTTTTTAAAACCTTCCCTATACAGGATTACCTTCAGACAGCTTGGGGGTTGGATAACTCCATACCCTCCACCATTTCTCCAATGAAAATAGGAACACCTCAGGAAAAGCGGGACATTCCAGGATCTAATCAGAAACCGGGATGGCTTCTCTAAATCAGGGATGTCACTGGAAAATAGAGACACTTGGAGGGTCTGGGAGCAGATGGAGATATTGGGATGGGGACAGCATGCACACCCCAGTGGTTCCCTCCTGAAGAGTTGTTTAAACACATGATTCCTGAATAGTGCTTTGGCAAATGAAAAAAATTAGCACTTGAAGGAAAAAATCTAGTTGTCTCAATCCTCCCTTAAGTCATAAGTTGAACCATTTGCAAGCCTTTGGATGAAGAATAATATAATTTCCAATACATAGTGACAACAGGATGAGCTGCAGAAAGACAGTTTCAGCCTAATTGGATTTCCTTGCTTATGTTGAATTAACTCAGACTCTTAACATTACTTAATGTAATTTATAGCCATTTAATACCTGTAAGTCAATTGACTCAAGGCACATTTTCTGGGTTCTTCAAAACAAAACAAAAAAAGTCAATTGGAACAATTCTTGTATTTTCATTATTCATTATAATTCACCCGTGTCCGACTTAAATTGAAAGTGTCACACTCAGCACAGAACATTGCTGGATATTGTTTTATTTCCAGAAATTAAAAGTGCACATTAATTGGACCCAGTCTTTGCTACTTTGAATCACAGGATTGTGAAAAGAGCTTGGATAATGTATGGTGATATGTACATAGCTTAGAAGGTGAAAGCAGTTCATAGGTAGAACAAAGAAACATTCCAAAACAACCTGGCAACATGAGACCCAAGCCAAATGCCATACAATGCACTTTCAGCAGGAATACTGTAATTTTGCATCAAATTCCCATACTTGCTGCTTATTTGGGCTCTAGCATTTGTGAGCCCAGGACCTCATGTACAATCCTATGATCAGTTAGGGCACATGCCCTAACTGATAAAACAACACACATTCATTGATCATTGGTTGCCATCTTCTCGAGAGACAATTGAGTGCATCTCCAGGGGGGTGAAGTCAAACTGCTGCATTAGCAGGTGGGCTCCCCAGACAACAAGACCCCTCCTCTCGGCCTCACTGATGTGGTTCATAGGAAAGTGGAAGCAATCTGTCTGGCATCAGCTTGGCTGCCGGAGTTGCCGGAGGGAGGCATGCAAGGTGCCATCCAACCATATTAGGGACTCTACTCTGGATTTGTGTAGGGTTTTCTCCTTAGCCTTTTCTTCTCATGAAGATATCCTGCAAAGCAGTGTTGGTTTAGGATGAGAGTTTTCCTTCTCCTTGCTGGACTACTTTCCCAGGTTGAAGAGTGCCACCTGACACTCACTTTCCTCTACAACATGTGCACAAACCGCCTTCTTGACCATTGGACTCACTATTGGTGTCATTTGCTCAACCTGCCAAACCCTGTACTAACACGTGAAGTCCCTAACTCACCAAGGGTTTGAGACCCATCAGCTACCCTCACTTGCTTCAGCTGGCCAGTCAAAGCCATTTTCCAGGGTGTAGCCACTGTCACACACTTACAGCTTCTAGGAGTCACACGTGAGATCTGAGTGCGGGGTGGGGACAAAAGGTGAACAAACTATTCCAGAAACATTACTACTATTCCCCTAACACCCCATACACCCCACAACACCACAGGCACAAAACAAAACTAAACAAAAGCAACCTTGATGTGACTGAATATTACCAATCTGTGGGGATTGCAGTAGAGTGTCAAAGCGTGATTCCATAGATCAGCCTCTCTGTGGAATTTTTGAGCTCGGGGTCCGGTGCCAGAACACATATGAGAACTATTTGACTCACCCGCTCAAGGTTAATGAGACCAGGAATGGTGGCAAGTGCCAGACTCCCACAAGGCATTGTGGCTGATTGGCTGGAAAGGTCAAAGAACAGGGCATGCATTGATCCTTGGCGCACAGCCAGGCAGGTAAAGCTATTCAGAACACTGGGTTTTCAACAGGCATAAATGTGGTAAGTGCCTTTGTAGCCCAAATAGTATAGGTCACAATGGTAGTGATTTGTGGATGAACAGTATTTGTTTGCTTATTTGTTGCATATTTACTTCCAGCAATGTGTAATTACAAGGTCCAGGTACCTTTACTAGTTCTTTCTTAAAAATGACATGTAAAGTTGAGTTTAGCTTTGAGTGAAAGGGAAAATCTCTGTCAAGAAAAAAACAAATAAATGCAAGCGTAATGCTCTCCAAATACAGTTATGCCACACCACACTCTCTAAATTAAAATCTAGCTGTTTGGGGACTTATCCTAATTTCCCACTTCAAATAAATAGAAGAGCAGAAGTTGACTGATCAATAAAAGGAAAAAAAAATATTCATGGTGCCTGAAGGACTTTTAAAGAATGTCACATTCAGATTCAGAATTCTGATTCTGTTTAAAGTTATTAAAAGAGCTAATGTGGGGATTAAAAGTGAGGTAATGGTGCCATTAAGATAAATGACGGTTACAGAATAAATGATAATTTGGCATGGATATAAATTACCCTGAGTTGATTAAGTTAATGAAGCCTGTAAGGAAAGAATCAGATAGAAATTCTCAATATCTGAAGAAGAAAGTTTTGGATGAGCTAATGTAAGAATAAACGTTGAGCTTGCCTCATACTATTTTGCTTCTAGTGTCCTAGATTGTTTAAGTAACTGATACTTGTTACTCAAAGAATGGGGGGGGGGGTGTCCAATGCGAGTGAACAGAGCTGGTTTGTGACCAAATGTTATTTTTTATGTTATGTGTCTTACTTTTTATTTTAATAAATATTTTATTGATAAATCTTCCTAAAGTTGTCTCACCCTTGTATACAATAACCCAGTACTTTCAGGTTGTAAAAGCCTACTTGGAAAATATTTGAGCAAATAAAACCAACATCAGCACTCAGGTTGATTTAAACTGACAAACTTACATGAGATCATGTGTTTGCAAAAAAGTTATCTGTAAATTTATATTGCTGAATTGTGGCTCCGAAATAATATGAAAAACAGGTTCACCTATGATGGAATAAAAATTATGTAGGGTTTTTTGTTTGTTTGTTTTGTTTGCTTGGTAAGAATGACTTACATATCTTTACCTTTGTTTGCTTAATGACTTGGACATCACTGATGCATCTAGGGATCCAGGGGCTTGGTTAAATTCTAACCCTTTACTGGTTTCAGGAATGTAGGAGAGTCTTGCTCCATCCCCCCCCTCTCTCTCTGTGTGTGTGTGTGTGTGTGTTTGTGTGTGTGTCTGTGTGTGTGTGTGAGAGAGAGAGAGAGGGAGGGAGGGAGGGGGGAGAGATAAAAATACATTGACTAGTTGGTACCATGTGTGTGCTTTGGAAGAAGTTTGATACATAGTTTGATCGTTTGGACTAATTTAACTTCCAGCAGAACACACAGCTACTTCTTCCATTGTCACTAAAGCACAAACCTCACAGTTGAAACAGACCTGCTTGGGCTTCCAAACAGCATGTAAGATGTCTTTCAAGTCAGATGGAGCTCTTCTCTGAAAAGTGTTCAGTTCCTAAAAATCAATAGTAAGAAACAGCTCAAGAGTTCTGTGCTGTGTGTGTGTGTGTGTGTGTGCGCGCGCGCACGCGCATTAACTCACTAATACTGGCATCTAAACTTGTTCTCGAAAACAGATTTCAGAAACATCAGGGTCCCTCACTAATTCTCATTTCCCTTTCTCTTCTCCTCTCTCTAGTAGTGGCTGGCATGATGGGACGCTGCCATCACTATAGCTTAACTGTAAGGGGCTGAGGCAGGACAGGATGAGGGCAGGGCTCCATAGATTCACAGTGTGGTACTGTCACTAGTAAATCTGTGCAGCTCAACCTTGCTGCTGCCCTGCTCTGTACCACATCCAGCCCAGAAATCTGCACTGAGGCCAGCGTGGGCAGTGGGGTCAAAGGGACTTCACAGCTCTGCCCCACCCTGTCTGGTACTGATGCCTCCCTCTCTAGAATTGGAGATTTTCCTTAAGGAATATATCTGTCTCCCTATTAAGTTAATATTCTATATTCATACAATCAAGTTGCACTTTGGACTCCATTCATTTTGGCTCAAAAATCAGCTTCTTCTTCAATGTGAGAGAGGTTTTCTACATAACTACAGATGCTGAGAATAAGTGCTTTACAGTATGATGTTACCAACCCCCCCCCCAAAAAAAACCACCCACTCAGGGTCCATTATTTTAAATGACTATAAATGAGGAGGTTATGTGAAGAACTAATCAAGAGTGTTTTTCTATGATTGCATATGATGCTGATAGCAGAGACATTGAAGAAGCTCTTTTTTCAGTTACAGAAACTTAGTGTGCAAGCCTATTCATGTTTATTTAGAGGCAAGTCCCATGTAAGTTATGCATGGATAAAGTTTAGCAATTAAGAGGGCTTGGCAAAGTGTAAATAAATAAGTAAACCCCCCCCCCAAGTTGATTAAAGCAAGATAAATTTGTCCTCCTTTTCCACTTAACCTCCAAGATCCTATTTTATTTGCTATGCATTTGACAAGGCAGGGTAAACTCTCTCCTTCCCCATTCTCCACTAGCAAGAGAAGGGGAACCATCCAAAAACATGGGGCATGATAAATGAAATAAGGAACAGTTTAGCTTGTGCATTCCCAGACTCATTTGTGCTTCAAGGCCCCCAAGACCCTCCCCTGTAAATAACTTCACACGGACACATATTTTAGTTTGAATTATTGGGCAAATTTTAGGCCACAATTTTATTGATTACAGCAAAGTGAGCGGTATTGGCTTAGGCATTGGCAACAGACTATAACTGACTCCCTGCTTCTCTGGCTGATAGTCTGAAAGGGTAAACACCAAAATAGGAAGCAACATTGATGAAGACTAACCGAAGCTCAACCCTGGGTTCCTGTGGTCCTGGCATGGCCCTAACCCCTCAAGCAGACTTCAGACAAGATCCAGGACCCCCAGATTCTTTTACCAGAATACCCTTTTTCTGGAGGAGCAGGTGATGGCCGCACCTCCCCTCCCACACATTTCTATAAACCAATGCCTAACCACCAAACCTTACAAAGTTGTGACAATTGCTGAGGGAGTAGGTGAAAACCAAGTGGCTATAGCCAATCTGCCAAACGGAAAAAAATTCCTACCCAGCCCCTGTTCCAAAACAGGCAACCCAATCCACAGCAAGGCCAAAGCAGCAACACCAAACATTAAGGAGGGAGGGAGGGTGTCCGACAGCACAAAGCAAGTGCTCCAAATTGCATTGCGCTGCCACCTTTATAGACCCTGGGAATCACGCCACCTCACGTGATTGGCCCAAACAGCCTGGCATGATCCCAGGGCTGAAAGTTAAGACTTGGGCTACACCCCTAAATAATAAACCCTGTGGGGGTGTCCTAGGGGCCCGCGCACAACCAGGACCCTCCATAAGGAGGGTCCCATTTCTTGACCACTTCATATTCTAAGATAGAAAGTCTCCAGTGGTGACTTAATAATTGCTAACATCACATTAAACATCTAAGCATCTCTAAATGGGCAGAGTAGCAAAGTGACCCCGCTCAGAGCTTGGAAAGAGAAAGAATAGCTGCTTGGGACCTGTTTATTGCTTCCCAGTCATCATAGCCCTTTCTGTGTCATTCTCAGAACAATGCATTGGGCGAGGGTAATGGGAAAAGGCATTTAAAGGGTTTTGTTTCAGTTTGGTGCAAGAGCCACCAGACAGGCAAGATGGGCAGAAGTGCACAGGTACCCATTTTCTCAAGTAAGGATGCGGGGGGAAATTAGTTCAGTTCACACTGAAAGGCAAACCTACCCAATTCACACTTTCTGAAACAATATGCAAACCAAAACATCATCTTTCAAAAATCATACTTCTTCAAATTTGGTAATGCAGGTCTCCAGCTAAGTAAAGAAATAGCTTTACCCATCCCTATCCTCAGGTAGACAAAAGTGGTTGTGTGAATAGGAGTGCGTTCTTTACCATTGTAGACTCCACAAGGGTAAAGAGGTGTGGAATTACCTCTACTACTTTATATATTTAGACTAGTATTGCTCCCACCTACAGTGTGATAGTTCAGGATAGAACAAGAGCTGAATATTAGAATAATATAGGAATAAAAACTGAGCACATATAGTCTCAGTTTTGGTTTTGTTATGCTGTAAATTTCACCCAACCTTTCCTTTTTTGTTCCGATAAAACTTGGCTCTAAAACCCAATTTAAGCAGTGTTTTAAAATGGAGATCCAGCTCAGGCTTCTGCAGACATTTTAAAACATGATTATTATTCTTATGCAATATGTACATGGTAAACTCCCACAGATCCTGTTCACATCTCCAGCCTATAAAAGGCATACTAAAATAATATCATTGAATTACAAAGAATGTCAATGGAAGAACAATTGCAAACAACATCAAGGTATCTACCCGCCCCACAAAACAGAGAGTTTTTAAAACGCAGATAAGAAAGAGGACAGGCAGTGAGTTTGAGAGCAAAGTGTGTTAGTAACTTGTTATCACTGGCACATGGAAACAGAAATTTCTCCCAATACCATTGTTTCCTCTGGCAATTAGTGAAATAGCAGTGCTTATGTTTGGAAGATATTGCATGTGAACAACATAAATTTCATTTGTAATTTTATGAAAATGAGTTGGCCTACTGAAATGTTTAAAGCTTATTGCTTTAAAATAATAAAAAAAAAACTTTGACCTCAGTAGGAAGGCTGGATGATTATGAGGCTACTTATAAGAAGCAACAGCAATTACTACAATTTGCATATCTAAATTATCATTTTTTTAAAAAAAAACTACTAATGACTTAAAATCTCAAGCAGGTTTTGACCTATAATCATTATAACCGTGGGTTATGAAAACAGACAACAATCCACATTTTCCCTGATGAGCTATCTTGCTTTAGACATAATTCAGGCTGAGCTCTTAATTATTTTAAATAGCTAAACCACATGTTTTATGAAGGTTTAAAAAGAAAAGAATTTACGTGAGATGTGTTTTAAAGTTTATACAAATTTCAGTTTCTGTATATTTACCCTGACACACATTATACCTAGAGTGTACAATTAATTTTCTCCACACACAGACCTATTGACTTACTTACCCACTAATAATTTGTAGATTATAATGTAAATATACCACTTGGCCATCATAAGCAAGCAACAGTAATCAAATGACACTGTTGGTGGTTCTGCCTTTCTTTCTTGAGTAGATTATAAATAAATACATTATGAATTAGATCCTTCTAGACTTGCAAAGTTAGGTGGCAGAGTCTGTACTACTGGTGCACTAGTTTTCAGTGTAGCAATATATAAATATTGTAAGAGAGCTGTCATCATTAATAGTCCTCTAATATTCCAGTTGGTTAACCATCTAACTTGACAATCCTATATTCAGAAGTTAATTAAGTCCCATAGGTTATGAATAAGGAGAAATTTAGTAACGTAATTTACACTTCCGAAAACAATATGTGAATCGAAACACAAGCATTATGAAAATATACCATTTGTGTTGTAATAGTATGCACATCATGGTTTCTTAAAAATTCATAAAGAAGCAAGCTTCTAGAAGTCAAAAATTATGTGATTTGTTATTAAAGGAACTACTCAAAATAGATGTTTCTGCTTCCAGAATTTATCATCTGGTTATAAATATTTCAGCTGGTCCTCAAGTCCCAGTGTCTTTATTCGTTGTTCAGGCTGTCCCTATGTCAACATTTCCTCCTTTTGAGACTGAAAGGGCTTTCAAAGGTAAGTTGCAATATGGCATGGGATCCTCTGCTGTTTTAGCAAAAGGACAAAATGCTGCTGCTTTAGCTGAAGTCTTGAGTATATCTTAAGTAGCAATCTGGATCCCAGCAATAGGTATGATAAGGACAAAAGCTAACATGCTGATTTACCCCAATATACCACCTATACTGTACTTCTGGTTTGGCTTGCCATTGCAGCGGCTGTTGATTACATCTGAGCTGTTTTGCATGGGATATTTTGAGGATGAGATGGGAGTAATCATCCTCCCAACCATCCCCTCCCCAGGGCTGGGGGGAGGTCAGCTTCACACACAGATCACCCAACACCTGTCCCCAATCCAGTAGGAATGAGGTGGAAGGGGGCGCTGGGTGGGAAACAACTCTCCAAAGTCATGAGCGAACGAACTCCTATGTTTTAAGATGATAATTCAGACTTAATTATCGGGCATGCTCTGAGTGAGGGGAGATAAACTACTCTGCCAACTGATTCAGCCACTGGGGAGCTAAAGGATTTGAGTGGAAGAGGGACTATCTTTACTATGGAATGGGTATGTCAGAACGGAAAGGTGGGGGGGGGTCTCCTTTTTTCTCTTTTTGATATATTGCACATTTGCTATTTCACTTGGCAAATCCCCCTGGAAAGTCTGAATACCTATATGTATGCAAGCGAGACTGTACTATTTTGTAATATTGATATAATTTTGATCTAATTATTAACTGTGTGGAAAAGATTTACGAATTGGCATTTAATTCTGATGGACTGTTAAGAGCGGAAGATGGGAATTGAGGCTTCTAGCCAAAGTATAGGCTTATCTGTTCTAGTACGAGATGAAACGAAGAGGTTTTGCCATACGCCTGGAACAATTGGCAGAAAGCCAGATTTCCTCCATTTTGGGACATGTCATATTGGATAACTACTGGCATGAAGAAGTGAAAGACACAGAAGGAAATAAACACCCACACAGAAACACACTGTTTTGATATAACTCGCTTGTTGGATGAACTCAGAGGCTGTGAAAACGTACAAAGGATCAAGATTGGATTGATTTATCGGAACTACCTGGACTAATTAAGAAAGCAGCGCAAAGGTGAGATGATGGCTATCCTCCGACCTCAGAGCATGGAAAGTCAAACAAAGATTTATGATTTGGCTTAATATTTGGACTGTTTGATTATTTTATAATTCAGAATGTCTTTAATGTGGCCTTTATTGGATTATTAAATTGGAAAACTTAATAGATTTTTTTAAAAAATAATAATACATATATGCCACCTATGCTACCATTAATCTTGGCAGAACTAGGACTCTTCCTTGAGTTGACCCTGTTGCTTCTTAACATGTCAGAATAGAAGCTTATTATTATTAATAGTGTAGCAAAAGCTGCATAAAGTAAGAAGAAAATTATTGAGTGAGTGTGCCCCCCACAAAACCAGTAAACAACCGAAACCAGTTGTTTCAATTTACAGCTAAGCTGCCCTCTACTGACACACAAAACAGCTGATGGTCTCCACATTTCTCTGTTATAGTTAATTCATTCTCCAGCATTAGAATAGACAGAAGAACTGAACCTCCTGAGAATGTCAGAACTGTGGAACTGAATATTTCATAGCAGCTCTGACAGATGAACTGGAGGTAGCTTTCTTCTCAGGCAAAAGGAGCTTGTAGTCAAACCCAATTTTGTACTTGATTGATTTGGCTCTCCTAAGCCCTCAGCTGTTTTCTTATCTGGATATGGGCAGATACCAAATGCAAAGCACATTCAGAAAATTTCCAATTAAAACAAAGGGAAGAGAGAGGCAATCCAGTCATATGTATTAGCTTTGTAACTTACATCGTACAAAGAGATGTTTGTGCTTCAGCAGCATCAAATATTTAACCAAAGTCATGTTTTACATTGCTGTCCATTAACTTGTAAAGCTCTTAACAATGGTACAGAGTCATGCTGCTCTTATGGGGAGGGTCCCAGTTGGTTAGCAGGTGGAGATCCAGCCTCTGAAGGAAGCTCAGGCAAACTCCCTGAAGTGCCTCCTCTCCAGGCATGCTCCCTCTAATTCTCTAGCCAAGAAGCCTCCTCAGACACCTTCCCCATCACACAGGAGACAGAGGGAAGTAAATCTGAGGCTGAGCTGGCACCTACTCCACCTCCACCAACACCGACAGTGTGCACAAACCTCACCTAGACAGCTCAGGAGTGCCGATTGGACCAGCCAGTCTTGGGATTCTAGCTGCTTGGCCCATTGCATGCTGTGCCCACTCTGTCCTTCAAAAGGAAAGTTTAGGGGTCATGTTGCTTGTTGGTTCAACATCTTGGCTTGCCTTTGACCTCTCCTTTACTGCTGATCCTCACCACCTGTGACTTGCCTCACATCCTATTCTAATCTGATTATTTATTTATTTATTGCAAAACCAGATTCATGATATTTTATTCCTTACTGGACAGGGAGACCCAGGGCAGTCTTATGCATAGATGCATTATATATCCATAATTATAGAAGGTATATTTAAATCATTATTGTCTTGAGAGCCACAGGAGGTGCTGCAACCTTCCAAGAGCTTGACTTCACCCCCAAAGGCACACATCCTCATTGTCTCCTGAGACTTATGGATGCCCACCAACTATAAGTCTTCTTGAACTCAATGGGACATAGTTTAAAGGAGACATGCATAAGCTTGCACTGTTAGCCAGGAACAAATAGAGTATCCTGAGCTAAATATTTGCTCTTCTAACAACGGTGGATTAGATGTTTATTTCCTAGTGTGATAGATCTTATGATCACAGGGAACAACCCCAAGTATTTTAACTGAATGGTTTTGCTGATCGGTCTGTTAGTACAGAACATCCTACTAAATGCAATGTCAGTCCTGTATTGGATGGCATCTATATTATAGCAACATTCTCAGTTCAATTAAATGAAGCTACAGTAAAGTAAAGCACTATCACACTGACAAGCATTTCTGTTTAGGAGTCAATAGAGTACCCAATTTGGTCATTACAAGGAAATATGCTGCTAGGAGTAAGTGATTTAATTATAGGCTGTGAAGAAATAATATGATACACCATGATCTGTAGAACATTAACTATGATGCCTTGGTAGAAATATCAAAAGTTTCTTTCATAGAAGAAGGATGTATATGAAAGGCCAAATGATCCTCAAGAAAGAGTGCTTAAAGATATATTTTCAGTATTAAACATAAACAGATGTATAATTTCTCAGTTTTCTGTTAGTGACAGAGACCAAGAGGAGCCATTCTCCTATAAATATGGTGAACATGTAAGAAAATTAAAATATAGTAGAGGCAAGACAGAGTGTTTGATTAATTATAGGTAATAGAATCCCAGTGATATAAATATGTATTGGGCAATTGTGGAGATGTTATGGAATGTATTGATTGCGGAACAAATCTTGCTATCTAAAAGTTAGTAATCAAAATATATTTTCAGTCAATTAGAATGACTCACCACAGCTTGACACATTGACTCATGAATAAATTGGCATATCAGATAGAGATGTGTCAAGAATAGGCACTTTAAAAATATTTTGTGGAAGTATATGAGCCCTCCACTTCCTTTCAGAACACATTGACATACTATTCTGCTGTCTTACATTATGTAATTTTTGTGCAAACTTTGAGATAAATAAGTAGTGCGAGCTAGCTACAGCTGCCCAATTTTTATTCACACTTTATTTCCCCTATTCTGTAACACAGAACTTTTTTTGACTGTTTGTTCACCTTAAGGGCCTTTGGAAATTCAGTGGGCAAAAGGGGTTATCTAGACTTACAGTCCTGAATTTATGTTAAATGGGGCACATGGCAGAATATGATGGTTACAACTGTCATATATTAAAGCTGAATAAATCAATCTGTTCACATCAGGTTGGATAAGGTCCAAATCTGGGCTATAGATCTTACATTCTGAAATTATCAATTTATCATGACCTGTTCAGTCAAAATGAATGTGTAGCAGTGTGCTGTACCTATTGTTACTTGGCTTGTTTCTTTGCTTTGAAATTTAGTGAGTACTTCTTTCCTGAATGAGGCTGCCTGCTGAACCATGTTAGTGACTGTACAATTAAGAGGTCATGGAAATTCATTAGGATGCAATTCGTTTCTTTTTTATGAGAAAGGCAGGTGGGTGGGTTTGATATTAGAGAGATAGAAATGGTAGTAAGATTTTGAGAGGTTTTTCTTCTCTTTCTTACATTCATAAACATATGTGCTAAGGGACTGATACAGATTCAGTTGGCACATCTGATGTATTCTTCTCCTAATTTATCACAGTAGGGAGAAGTGCTGATGCTGCTGCCATGTTGCTGAGGTAACCTAGGAACTTATACATCTGAAGAAAATTGAAGAAGGGAACATTAGGCCCAGGCTTGCCTTTCTAGTTCTTGGATTTTGATCCAGGCTGTATCCCTCCCTACCCACAAACTCTCTCATCAGGCCATAACGCCTTCACAGATTCTGCTTTGCACCCTGCTTGAATAATTTTGCATCTGAGGAATGCATTATTGAACTATGATAATGGTTCTTGTTTTCCTGGATGGACGATAGAGAGTAGCCTACTGTACAAAGCTAAAATTCACATTCATTGTTCCATCCACTATTGCTCCTTGCCCTGGCTCATCATTGCTTTGTACCTCCTAGAACGTTGCCCAGAAGGAAATGTGGTCCTCAGACAAAAGAAGGTTCTCTACTCCCTGTTCACGCCATGCTAAACCACTGATTAGAAAGTAGAGGAGCTGTTGTTGTTGTTTTAAGAGCTTTGCCTTTTAAAGGTAAAGGTAAAGGGACCCCTGACCATTAGGTCCAGTCGTGACCGACTCTGGGGTTGCGGCGCTCATCTTGCTTTATTGGCCGAGGGAGCCGGCGTACAGCTTCCGAGTCATGGGGCCAGCATGACTAAGCCACTTCTGGCAAACCAGAGCAGCGCATGGAAATGTCGTTTACCTTCCTGCTAGAGCGGTACCTATTTATCTACTTGCACTCTGACGTGCTTTCGAACTGTTATGTTGGCAGTAGCAGGGACCGAGCAACGGGAGCTCACCCCGTCGCAGGGATTCGAACTGCCGACCTTCTGATCGGCAGGTCCTAGGCTCTGTGGTTTAACCCCTAATAACCGCTTCAATCTTATGCATTGAACAAAAAGGGTTAAATGCTTCATGCCATCATAAATATCAGTGCTAGGAAGGAAAATCATTCCATCTCACCTAGCAGTATGCCATTAATAGCAATAGTTTATAATATTGTTTCAAATGGCACTTAGATCTCAGCTACATAATGGGATCTTAAATAAATCCTGAAGAGCTAATATAGTTTCCTACAAGATCAACTAGTTGTCTTTGAGTTTAGCAATTTGCATATTTCAAGTTCTGTCTTACTTTGAAAGATGTTACAATTGAGCAGAACAATGAACTACTAATTATGACTCATTCTCCTTTCTTCCTTTTGTCTTTTCTTCAATCATACTATTGCACCAGGCACTGCAGCATATTATATCAAATTGTATTCTGCCAAATGACAACAGACAAATCATTCTAATTCCTGTACGGTTAATAACCCCTTGATTCATAGACATCTGCTAAACCATGCTTTCCAACTATTTCTTTCCCTTCAAAGACATACTCAGAGTGCTCCTCTGTTGCTAAAGAACTTTGTATTGCCAGTTTCCTTGGGTTTTGGATTTCCTGTCATGTTTGTTTCAGAAGAACACATGTCCTTTTATAAGGATAACCATGGTTGGGCAATACTGCATTTCATTCATTGACATTCTTTCAACTTCAAGAAATTCTTTCCCCAAATGATTTTGTACAACCTCGGTTATTTTTGAACATTTCTTTTAATTCATTATAACTTGGTGATGGAGTGGAGAGAGTAATGCTTTTTTACACAGTCTTTGTATAATTCACATCGGTTGCTATTCTGTAGGCACTTACCTGAGATAATCCTCACTGAAGTTAGTGGGACTTACTTTTGAGTAGACAAGACATGCATATGAATGTGCTGAAAATTGATTTGCAATTTATTTTGTCACTTAAGGAAATCCCCTGGGAGTAAAAACACATCTGTAATAAATTATGGATTGGATCGATTCTTACTCAAGATACTTAAAGAAAACTCAATAAAATCAATGGCACTTAAGTTAATGAAGACCCAATTTATGCCTAACTTCAGGTCCATTGAGTGCATCAGGTCTACTCTAAGCAGCTTGAAGTCCTGGATCACATGCTAAATAACTAACAATTGACTGCCCCTTCATGATACCCCTAATGGGCCCCTTCACAAACAACACTGTTGAAAAACTCTTCCCTCCGTTGTTTTAATCATGTGACTTTTCCTTATGGTCATTCTGTAATGTAATGAGAAAATGAATGCAGACTCTGAGAGGTTGTTCAGGTGGCTTGCACTTTGGGGACCTATGGAGAATCACCAAACCCAATTGATGGGGAAATTCCAAATTCTCTGCTAGCTCAAACAGCAAGGTCAGCATGTGCTGTTGACCATCAGGCTGGCAAAACACTTAGTGAAAATGCAGGCTTCTTATAAATTAGTTCTTCTACTCAGAAAGTCATTGTCAATAAGATAAATGTTCAGTGTGCTTGAGCTAATGTGACAAACCTATAAAATCCATTAATATCTCGCTTACTCCAGCTAGCCTCTCCTTCTTACAACTCCCAGCTGATTTGCTTTTACTTAAGTCACAGCCACTTACATATGATGCTTAGCATTAGCCAGAATGGAGGCAGGGAGAACTTGGAGATCAAAACCATAATCATTTATTTGCCTACTATTTCAGATAATATGTTTGAAATATAGACAGATGGCTCTTCTTCTTATCTGTTGATCTCCCACTGGTATTCAATATAATTCATAATGGTCTTAGGGGAAGGGCAGTCACAGTGCAATGGAATACTAGATCTACAGCTCTGTACAGATGTTAAAGCACATTCTAATCCCTTGCACAGTTCTCAGGAATCCTTAAGAAACTACAGTTCCCAGAAGTCTTTAAAGAAAAGAATGTGCCTTAAAAACACAGAATGTACACAACCTTAGACCTGTTAAACTGAACATGTTCCATTATGTTATGGCTGCTTATACTGTGCTTATAAATGTGGAACATGATACCCCTTTGGCATATTTTCTAAACTTTATTCACAGCTGCAAAAGCATAGAAAACAAAGCTCTCTCGCAATCTGTAATATACCTGAAAGAAAAGAGACTTCTCAGTTTAACAAGGTAGAGTCAAATAGAGACTATTATCACACTAGGAGGCCTGTAACCTCCAGTGTGAGTGGCATGTAAAAAGGTCTCTGGAGGAGCAACGGAGAGCTATACAATTCACCTCATAGTTGAATATACAACTACAGGATTGCCCAATGGAAGAAAGCCTGAGAAAAGTGATGGAAATGTTTATGTTAGGATAAAACCTTGCATCAGGTTGCACTTGACCATGAATATAATTACAAGATTGACTCACAACAAGCAATTCCCTTCAGAAGTCTGACTGCCCATAAAATGCTACTGTAAGGCATACTCTGATAGATCAGTAACTGGTTAAAGAGGAAGCAGAAAGCAGGTACAAATGGGCAGTTTTCACAGCAGAGGGAAGTAAGGAGTGGAGTCATACAAGGATATATATTGAGCTGGGTGCTTTTTGACATTTTAAACTCATTTGTAAATCAAGTCGAGATATGGGGTGAACAGCAAGGTAGCTAAGTGTGTGGATAACACCAAGTTATACAGCATGGCGAAGACCAAAGCAGGCTGCAAAGAGATTTTAAAGGATGAATGAGCACATAAAAATGTTTGTTTCATCTAATCTTTTTCCTCAGTGCATCCCAAACTTTGAAATAAAAAAGGGAAGAAGTGCAAATAGAAGTATTTTCCTGCTCTGTCTTGTGTTACTCTCATCCCTGAAGGTCATGAGTATGAGAATAAAAAAAAGGGTATACCCTTTTAGTTTTCCTCTCTACTCCCATTCCAATTTCTTTTGACCAATTCAAGTAAGGCTACTTGGATGTGAAAACATATTTCTTCCTGTTGATGGATGAAACTGGATGCACATCTGACCGTATGTGCTATCTAACCATTTAGCATGGTTTTCCCTGGAACTCACATTGCATATGTATCCAAAAGTACATCCCAAACTTAATGGTGAAGCACATTTCAATGTTTCAATGTTAAGTCTTTCACAAAATAAATGGAAACTTAAATGATAAATTCAGGAAAAGCAGGGCATGACATTAGATATGTGGAGAGTTTGTAAAAAAGTGAGAGAGTAATGAATACTATTAACCAATAATAACAAGTACCTGTACAGCAATGAGAACTAATGTCCTTTATTACTATTGACAGTAAGATATTGTGATGTAGCTATTAGAAAATAGCTCACATTCCACTCATAACAGAATGGGAAGTAAAAAATGTACAAATACAAAAGCTACTTAGAGTGAAAGAAGGAAGGCAGAAGCTAAAATGTTTAGACAGAACTGAGCAATGTTTACTGAATAATTTTTTCACACAATGCAAAATATTTATTTGAGGTAGTATACTGTATACCAAATTATGAATGCTTCGATGACAATGTCTCGATTTTTTAAAAAAAAATTCTCTGTAAATATGCATGTTCTGGAAAACGGAATAACAATGTTTTTGTTTTCTAAAAAATGCTCACAGCAATGCAGTGCTGATTGACCACATCGTCTCTCATATATATATATATATATATATATATATATATATATATATTCCCTGTTTTGGAAATTCTCTCACCTGTCTCTTCTTCTTTGGCAATCACTCGTAGTCGAGTAAGATTGTGTCTCATAAAAACAGTTTTAACAATGAGTCCGCAAGTGACTGTGGAGGTCAATTCTGGACCCACACATCCTTCCACAATGGGGACATTGGTTGCCAGGTGGGAGTTGATCATGGTCTGAATTTGCCAAGCGTGCCTTCCTCTTAGCATGTTTCTCCCTTGCGTTCTGAGTTTGAGTGTCTTCAAAGTCCATGAAACCTTTGGTAAAGGCTGTTCTCCAACTGGAGTGCTCACAGGTCAGTGTTTCCCAGTTGTCTGTGTTTATACTACCTTTTTAAAGATTTGCCTTGAGACAGTCTTTAAACCTCTTTTGTTGACCACCAGCATTACACTTTCCATTTTTAAGTTCGGAATAGAGAAGTTGCTTTGGAAGACGATCATCAGGCATCCGCACAACATGACCAGTCTAGCAAAGTTGATGCTGAAGAATCATTGCTTCAACGCTGGTGATCTTTGCTTCATCTAGTACACTGATATTAGTTTGCCTGTCTTCCCAAGTGATGTATAAGATTTTTCAGAGACACCGTTGATGGAATCTTTCGAGAAGTTGGAGATGGTGTTTGTAAGTGGTCCATGGTTCACAAGCATACAGTAAGGTTGGTAGTACAATAGCTTTGTAAACAAGCATTTTGGTTTCCCTGCGAATGTCCCAGTCTTCAAACACTTGGCACTTCAATTGGGAGAAAGCCACACTCACAGAGCTCAGGTGATGCTGGATTTTGGCATCAGTGTTGACTCTTGTGGAAAGGTAACTGCCTAGGTAGAGCAGTGATTGGCATTTTCCAATGTTACACCATTGAGTTGGATTTGTGGTGCTGCAGAGGGCTTAATTTGTACTTGTTGGTGCAGCACTTTGGTGCAGCACTTTTTTTGGATGTTGAGTGACAGGCCAAGCTTTTCGTAATCTTCTGTGAAGATATTCATAGCTGTCAACTTTTCCCTTTTCTTGCAAGGAATCCTATTCGGAATAAGGGAATTTCCCTTTAAAAAAGGGAAACGTTGACAGCTATGAAGATATTTAGGCTGGTTTGGAGGTCATCCTCTGAGTGTGCACAAATTACCTTGTCCTCAGCATACTGAAGCTCTGTGATGGAAGTTACGGTAACCTTACTCTTTGCTTTCAGTCTGCTCAGATTGAAGAGCTTTCCATCTGTTTGATATATGATTTCTACCCCAGTGGGGAGTTTCCCCAGTTCCGTCCTACTGATATTGTACCCAGTTTATCTACATATGTAAACCACCCTGAGATCTATGAATAAAGGGCAGTAAAATAAATAAATAAGGGGGACACCAACTTTGCAAAGTTGGGAATATATTTTCTAGGAAGATATGAAGTAATAAGAGTCTTTATATGTATGTTGTGAAACTGAGGTTACTTATCTGGAAGTCCCATTTAACTCAATTATGTTCATATTACAGAATTGGTTTATTTATCATTAGTTTGATCCCTGGCCTTGCAAAAGGCATTAAATGAGACCCACATCAATAGAAGAGAAGAGAATATTTGGTTTGTTATCTCAAAGAAAATGCACATCTTTGATACTGGGCATCATTGGCTACTCTTAGCAAAGTCATATTCAGAAAGCTCAGTATCCTACAGACAAATATATTCTACAGTTTTCTATCAGGTTCTTAGACCCATTTTATCAAGTTGCTATAATCTCTTTCCCCTGCCTCCTGAAAAAAGAGCACTGCTATAGAGCACTCCATGTTTATTACCCCCAAAATTGCTTCTAAGCTGTTTTTAACATCTTTGTTTATAATGCCAATAAATAACACTGGCAATGGAGTTGAAAAGCCCTCGTCTAAACAACAACATATTGTTCTTGATAACAGGGCAGAAAAATATCAAACAAAATTATATATAGTCGAAAACACTATTATTTGTCTATGTAATTACTTTGCTGCTGGCAATCATATACATGAGACAATCATAGTTTCTCTGTACCGCTCAATGACAATCGATCTTCAGAATTTTACAGCAAAACCTTGGTCTTTCTGACACTGCATAAACAGGCTGCTGGTGTGTTATCAGGAATGAGAGAGATAAAGCAGTCATTGGGATGGAGAATGTTTGCTAAGAAAGGATTGAAAGTGATTGTGTTTTAAAGGGCTGTCAACAAGTAACATCAGCTTTCAGCTTTTAATCTGAATGTGCATTTATCTTTCTACCTACCTTTAAAGAGATGCTGTTCAAAGAGTGGGACTCTGTGAAAATTAAGTCCCTATTACATTACTATGATGTTACAAGTGTCCAACTTGTATGCATTTTTAGTAGCATCCTAATGTCATATGGGGACGTGGGTGGCGCTGTGGGTAAAACCTCAGCGCCTAGGACTTGCCGATTGTATGGTCAGCGGTTTGAATCCCCGTGGCGGGGTGCGCTCCCGTTGCTCGGTCCCAGCGCCTGCCAACCTAGCAGTTCGAAAGCAGCCCTGGGTGCAAGTAGATAAATAGGGACCGCCTACTAGCGGGAAGGTAAACGGCGTTTCCGTGTGCTGCGCTGGCTCGCCAGATGCAGCTTCTCACGCTGGCCACGTGACCCAGAAGTGTCTGCGGACAGCGCTGGCCCCCGGCCTCTTAAGTGAGATGGGCGCACAACCCTAGAGTCGGACACGACTGGCCCGTATGGGCAGGGGTACCTTTTACCTTTAATGTCATATAATACAGCTGTAATCAATCCCAAAATATATAGTTGAAGCAGAATTACTTATTTATCATTAATATTTTAATTAGCATTTCATTGACTTTTTATTTTGATTCACAAATAATTCACTGTTCCCCACCCCTCCATACATAGATATCTCATATGCTTTTGAATTTTCCACTTCCACACAGAAATTCACTTAATAACAGCACTGTTAGTTTTGTATATTTTTAAAAAGCAGGGCACAAAAAGTGATACAATTTTATGGCATCTGCAATAAAAATTATTTAGCAGGATCTCATAGGACTGCTGAATGCATTAATAATGAACACTGCATTTACACTTAATGAAGTTTGCATGTCAGACCAATTGCTCAACATGAAACATACACACTTCTTGCAGAAACAGCACATACTGGTCATAAGTATTTTTTAGTTTATTGTTTTCTGTAAGGTATTATATGCAATTTTAACAGATAATTTGAGTTTTGTATAAACTGTATGCTGTTCCTTTAATAATTCTGCTAGCTAAACTATTAAAACTATGTGTAGAAAGTAGCCATGAGAAAATGGTTACCAATACAGTTACTGCTCTAAAGATCTCCATAGCTTCTTATTTAAGTAATCAACCCTAATCAAACATTAGACCTACCCCAAAACAATTCAGGACTGGGTCCTCAGTGGGATAAGTGGGCCCCAAATGGGCCCAGGTTGGGTTAACCATGACTGGGGACCCCCAGGTCAAGAGAGTCCAAATACTTGTACCACTTTTATTTCAAACATATTCAGAGCTGTAGAATCATAAGCCACATATGCAGTAGAAATACTAAAGATTGGCAATATTTCATTATATATTTTTCCAGGGGGGAAATAAGCACTGTGGTGTTAGAAAAAGATTAATTAAAGTGTCACAAATACTTCTAGAAAACAAGAGCTAAGATAGAGTTAAAGATGGCAGTAAACTAACCCTTTGCTTTCAAGTGTTCACGCTACCAGAAAGATGATGACAAACTAGAGTGAGTTGAAGGAAGAAAGCAAAAATGATTAATGGCTTGGTGAAAAGCATTTGCAAATAAAAATTAAAATACCTTGTGATATGCAGCTTAGCAAAATTATTATACAGGAAGAGGAGATATGAGAGTGATGGTAAATATTTCATTTTCTTTTGGAGAACAATGTGGGCATCTGGAACAGTGGTCTGTAGGCTGTAGGTTCAAAATAATATGCAACCATGGTTCAGTTTGGGCTATTCTCATTTTCCTTATCTACTTGAACTTATTCCTCTGGCTTCTTCTCATTCCGAACTACTTCTAATGCACCTTTGCTTCTCTTGTGCTGATGGATTATTTGTTCCTATATCTTGCCAGTGATTCCACACTTCCTCCTGCTTGTCTAGTTCCTGTGACCTGGCCTACCTCTCCCTAGGATCCATCTGATCAGGGCTTCCAGCAGCAGCCCAAGACTCTTGCTGCTGCCTTAGACCTCTCTGAGATTGGCTTCTGATTGGCTGAACTGCTACAAAGAACTTATCACCACCTTATAGAATACCTTGGCATCCTCATAAAAGCCCCAGCAGCTGTTTCCACTAGCTTCCCAGCAAGTGAGTTGCTGTTGCTTACTAGGAGGAAGAGGAGAAGGGGATAGAGAAGCTGCTACAGTACAGACACATCAGCCAGAGTGCCATATTGACTCCACCAATGTCCTTGCAATGTGCTGACCTCCCCACTACTACCTGCCTCAGTGACTTTTCTGCTGGAAAACTAGAGTAGTGGCCCTGTCCTACCTGGCGAGCCACTTCTGCCCAAATAATATTATCAGCCCTGATTGCTCACTGGAAGGATAGATCCTGAAGCTGAGGCTCCAATACTTTGGCCACCTCATGAGAAGAGAAAACTCCCTGGAAAAGACCCTGATGTTGGGAAAGATGGGGGGCACAAGGAAAAGGGGGCAACAGAGGCCGAGATGGTTGGACAGTGTTCTCGAAGCTACCAAAATGAGTTTGACCAAGCTGCGGGAGGCAGTAGAAGACAGAAGTGCCTGGCGTGCTCTGGTCCATGGGGTCATGAAGAATCGGACACGACTAAACAACAACAACAACAACATAGTGATGTTAAGCCATGAAATTTTGAGCAGCACCAGAGAACGAAATATTGCATAAAAATGTCCCAGTACATTTAACAGGGAACTCAGTCTCCCCCCACCCCCACCCCCGCAAATCAATGGAATATCTCTTTTCATAATCAGAGTACCCAGGTACCATTTTTCCCCTGGCTGCTGCCAAAAAGACTTCATCAATAATTCACTCCAAATAATCAATGCAAAATTGATTTCACCCTTGTTTTAACATACATAGTGCAAAGCATGTGGATTTTTAAGTCACAGTGACATTTTCTCCCATCCCCACCCAGAAAATAATGTTGCCAAATCAACTATGATTGAGGATAGCTGTATTCTATTGCATTGCAACAATCCCCCCCCCCACTTCACCTATGGAATTTAAATGGTAAGACAGCCTAAGATAGTTTGAATGGCAGTGCATAGGAGAATTTGGCTGTATATCTAGGAGCCGATGTTCACCCCTGAATTTCCTACACATGAGAGAAGTAGCTCTTCAGGATTTATATGTTCATACTATAACTGGTTAGTGGTGTAATTTCACAATGATTCACACTGATGCATTTGTTTAGAAACATCTTTTATTTTTCATTGATGGATTGCGACCCAGTCCCTTAACATACTTTCCCAGTCTCATGGACCCATGTAGTAGTCCTACTACTAGTAATAATGATGATGTTACAAAAAAATGAATAAAGCACAATAAAAAATGAATCAGTGTAAGTAAGCATGAGCACACTGGATCAAGCCTTTATATGGTTCCATCCACAAGGATCTGCTCATCTTCATGAGCCCCTAGGTCATCTATTCATGCAGTATGCAGTGACGCCAGATGGAAGTTTGCCATATGTTTGGATGAGCTTTTAACTTTAGCCTCGGCTCACCACTTTAAATGTCAATGGGTCCTCCATTTCAGTCTTTGTAAGTACATAAAGGCAGAAGTGGGAGTGAGCAAGAGAGAGGTGTTTGAACATTGTCCTATCGCTCCCCATTTGTTTAGACTGTAGAGAAGCTCCATAGCTTCAAGGTAAAGTTCTAATGCTTATAAAGCTAACATTACCACTGAAAACAACATGAAAGAGGATTATTGTCAGAAATCTCTTGTAGTTGATAGGTCTGCATGTGCCTGAAGCTGCCACTGAACACTCCAGTTCTGCTAAAGCACTGAAATAATCCTTGCTGTTATTCTTCTCTTTATTTATTTATTTATTTTTCAAAAACTTCCATCTGTATTACCCGTGGAACCAGGAGAATCACCAGGAGAAGTCAGCTATGCTCATCAAAGTCAGTTGCACAGCCACTCTTGATACATTATTATTGATTTTCATTTAAAAGATTAAAGCTGGAGAGTCTTCATACAGTGCATCCTTGGGCTCAGTGTGTGCTGTGCGCGCACACATTGACACACACATACATGCACATTCAAAATGCTAGTGAATTCTTAAATGGTAATTAATAATCTGAAAGGGACATGGGTGGTGCTGTGGGTTAAACCACAGAGTCTAGGACTTGCTGATCAGAAGGTCGGCGGTTTGAATTCCCATGACGGGGTGAGCTCCTGTTGCTCGGTCCCAGCTCCTGCCAACCTAGCAGTTTGAAAGCATGTCAAAGTGCAAGTAGATAAATAGGTACCGCTCTGGCAGGAAGGTAAACGGTGTTTCCGTGCGCTGCTCTGGTTCGCCAGAAGCGGCTTAGTCATGCTGGCCACATGACCCGGAAACTGTACGCCGGCTCCCCCGGCCAATAAAGCGAGATGAGCGCCGCAACCCCAGAGTTGGTCACGACTGGACCTAATGGTCAGGGGTCCCTTTACCTTTACCTTAATAATCTGAAAAGGCATGTGCAAAGAAGAAAGAGTTTACTGGATTATCAACATGCGACATTCTGAATCAAACTGGGTCATCTGATGGATGACCTTAATCTTGAAAGAGACAGGGGGATTGCAACCCTGTTACTTCTGCATGATCTCTCAGCAGCCTTTGATGCCATCGACCATGGTATCGTCTTGGTCCAACTTAGTGTAATAGGTATCAGAGGGACTGTGGTTCCTTTTATAGCTTCGCAGTCTTGAGAGTAGTTCTGGGTGAGTGTTCCTTGGCTCACTGACACTTGTGCTATGGGGTTGTACAGGCTACCATCCTCTCCTGAGAGCTATTTAACATATATATGAAGCAGCTAGGAATAGTCATTAGGCGTTTTGGACCATGCTGTCACTAATATACTGATGACTCAGAGCTCTACTTCTCCATAACAACTGAATCAAGGAAGTTGTGAAAGTTCTGGATCAGTGTTTGAATGCAGTGGTGATCTGAATGAAGGCCAATAAACTGTGCTTGAATCCTGGGAATATGGAGGCTTTGGGGGTGGAGGGTTCCCATGTTCATGAAATAGGCTAGTTGCTTATTTTTGATGGGATTGCACTTCCCCTAAAGGAACGTGCACACAGTTTGGGAGTACTCCTGGATACATGTTTGTCACTTGAGGCCTAAGTGTCTCCTGTGACTAGGAATGTCTTTTACTGACTTCGTCTGGTTCACCAGCTATGGCCCTTCTTAGACAGGGATAGCCTGGCCATAGTTGTCCATGTGTTGCTAACCTCAAGTCTAGATTGCTGTAATGCACTCTATGTGTGGCTGCCCTTGGGCTTACTTCAGAAGCTTCAGCTGGTACAGAATGTGGTGGCCAGGAGGCTGCTGGTGGTATCTGGCTCAGAACATTTGTGACACCATTGTTAAAGTGGTTGCACTGGCTGCCCATCTACTAGGTTCAATGCACTTGTATTAATTTAGAAAGCCCTTATAGCTTTAGGTCCAGGGTATCACAGGAATTGTAAGAACACTTGTATCCTACGCGATCACTGAGATAATGTGGAGGAACACTGTTGGCCTTTCCCTGAGTTGGTGAGGCTTTCTTTATAACAACAAGTAATCAAGCCTTTAGTGTCATCTGCCCTTTATGATGCTCCCAACAGAGATGCACCAGGTGCCATCTGTTTCAACTGCCTGCTGAAAACTTCCATTCCACCAGGTCTATGCAGGCAATTAAGAATACATCTTTCCAGAATGCTTAACTGACACACACACACACACACACACACACACACACACATATATAAACTTTTTGTATGGTTTTTACTGTAGGGCTTTTACTGTATGGCTTGTGTCTGTTGTAAACCCCTTTTTGGTTGTTGTTTTTTTAAATGAAATAGCAGCATAGAAATATTTTTATTGTATGGGGATATACCGTACACCAATAATATACACCAATAAAGAGCACATTGAAAAGTACGCCTCAAATTGAAATGAGCCCTCCTTCAATTTTAATGGATTAGCAGTTGATTTGAAACCATAGTTGTGGCTTTAAAATGTTATTTAAGTAATCATAACAAAATACTAAACGTTAATTATGATTAATTTTATTCAGAAACCAAATTAGCTTACAAAAGATGAATTTATGCAAATGAAGCATAAAGTGTATAAATTAGCAATCAAGAATTTATTAAAATTGCATCTTGAATAGGATATTTTTAAGATCAAAATAACAGATTGCATATTACCTATGTACAATAAATAGTTCACAATTTGAATGAGGACTTTGCTGACCTAATAAAAATGCTCATTTGCCCATTATTTTTGCAGTGTACAATAATAGTCCAGACTACAAACATAGCATTTAAACATGAAATGACTCAGTTTTCAATTAAAATCTCTTCTATTTTTACGTTACTGCTAAAATTACAGACACATATAATTATTATACCCTTAAGCAGGTTTATCTATGTAAGACAACCCAGTAAATGAAATGGAAATAAAACTATTTATAAGCATATCCTACCACGGGATCTAAGATCACGTATCCCACAATTGCTCTGTGAAAGCCAGAACATCCCTTTCCCCCCCGCCCCCGCAAGAGCATGGCAGCCATTTTGGGCCCTGTGCTCTTGTGCAATTTTCAGGGCCATGATTTTGCATGGGTCATGTGACTCATGCAGGAGTGCAGCCCCAGAAGACAGCATCCCGGTTCTTCGCTGCATTGTGTTGGGGGGGTATGAGATCAGTGTACCCATAATTAGGTTTCTGAATGTAATAAACTGCAAGGAATTATTACCCAACCTTATGCATTAGAATTGAATTAGAAATCAGGCAACTTCATTTCATGTATGTTTTTAAATACTTTATTTCCAGACATCCCCCCCAAACACTTTGAGAAGTATGGATACCAACTTGGATAGCTTTTAAATGGAATTAGATGAATTCATGCAGGAAAGGGCTATTGATGCAACCAGCTGGAAACCTTGGGTGAGAAGAGTAGTCTTGTGTTCATCTTCTTCTCTCTGGTTTCCCAAAGGCATCTTGTTGAGCAATGTGAGAACAGGATGCTGAAAAAAGATTTATGATCAAACAGGGGTTGCAGTGAATGTAAAAGTGCATATCTTCCTAATCATGATGTGCAAACCATTTATTTTGTTTGTTTTTGTATATCCAGCTTGCCTAAAGAACATCTTTATAATCCCAATAGAAAGCATACTTTGGTTTTACAAGGAAGTTCTGTAGCAGTCAGAAAACCATGAGCACCAGTCTTTTTCTGTCAGTCAATCCCAAATTCTTTAAACCACTTCACTATTATCTGCCATTCAACTGTCTATGAGCAGAATCAAATATTCGTCATTTGTAGGGTTTTGTATGCAATTGTTCATAAGTAGCACCAGATACTTTATGGGCTATTTTCCAAGATAATTTTAGAACTACTGAAGGATTTCACATTGCAATTGAACCCACTTAATCCCACTCATGTAATTGTAGACCAATATTAACATCACTGACTCTTCATCCAGAAAACTGCAACTAACTTTAGTATGGAAAAAAGTAACTTGTTCTGCATCTGGAAAACAGCACAAAAAAGAACCACATGGATAAGGTGGGACAATGTTGGTATCACTTGCTTCATTCTATCTTGCCAAACTTAGAGTTGCATTTGTATATTTGTTAGAAATTTTACACAGTTGCCCAGTCTTGTGGTTTTTTAAATGGCATAACTTTTTAGGGACACTGTTTGTTGTTTAGATTGGCTATGATATGGATTTCACATTTAAGTCAACTTTTGTTTCTTGTCATGGACAGGCAGAATAAATGTTAAATAAACAAATAAGCAAATAATTGATAGAGATACCTGAGAAAGATGAAATAAAGTACTGGAGCAGTTGCTATGATGAAGTTGTTTATCCAAATGGCCTTTGCTGCTGGGGAATTTCATTTGGTTCAATTTTTTAAGTGAAGTGATCTAATCTGCACATCAAGGATCAATTCATGGATCAAATCCTTCAGATTATGCACCTCTCTCAATTTTACCGCTGTTCTCAGCAAAGTACCGCTGTTCTCAAAAAGTCAGCAAAGTGCATAGAAATGTACATTTTAGAATAAACACTTTAGAAACGCATAGACCTAGATTAATATATATTTAAATAGTTGTTTTGTGATGAAATATAGATTTAAATATAACATGTCATATAGATTTTTATATACAAAAATAGCACCAAGGGCATTATGAATGAACACGTGAAACTGACATGCAGCTGGCCAACCAGAAACTCTAATTTAGAAAAGATTGCTGATTGTTGTCCCACTCATCCACATATATTAAGGCTATGCCCAGCCCCTGCTGACCCCAATCCAGGACCCCATATTGACCCTGGCTCAACCTTTGGAACGATTCACCCAGCCTGGATCTGGCCCTGAATTAAATTGGAGGTGAGGCTAATGTTTAATGAGGAATATTATGAAACATGGGACGCGGGTGGCGCTGTGGGTAAAAGCCTCAGCGCCTAGGGCTTGCCGATCGAAAGGTCGGCGGTTTGAATCCCCGCGGCGGGGTGCGCTCCCGTTGCTCGGTCCCAGCGCCTGCCAACCTAGCAGTTCGAAAGCACCCCCGGGTGCAAGTAGATAAATAGGGACCGCTTACTAGCGGGAAGGTAAATGGCGTTCCGTGTGCTGCGCTGGCTCGCCAGATGCAGCTTGTCACGCTGGCCACGTGACCCGGAAGTGTCTGCGGACAGCGCTGGCCCCTGGCCTATAGAGTGAGATGGGCGCACAACCCTAGAGTCTGTCAAGACTGGCCCGTATGGGCAGGGGTACCTTTACCTTTATTATGAAACATTAAGGCCTATGTTTAAATAGGGGTGCTGCTTCTTCATGAGGGTACCCTGCCACCCACAGGACTGGACCCACTCACTAGCTGATGAGCATAAGATTCAATCCCGCTGGGCTCTGCTTTGCCAGAACATTCCCTGGAGAAAACACATTGGCAAAACAGATCCCTGCAGTCTTCTCACCTGATTCCCACCCCCGTGACAGTCCAGGATTTATCTGGGAATTGTGACCATGGGCTGTGTCAACCCAACTGAGCCCAAGCCAGGATCCCCACTGAACCAACCCAGTTTGATGTGGGATTCAGCTGAATCCTGTGTACATGCCTCTGATTTGCACAAAGGGTTCATGTTGCTTCAGTAATGAGCTCTTGTCTCAGCCATGTTTCTGTAAGCCCCATGCATTTTATTTTCTGTTTCTCCATTTGCGGCCTGTTAAAACAAGGATAATGACAGTTACTTGCCTTAGACAAATGCTTTGCACACTTCAGATGAGACAAACAAAACTATGTTGATTATGATATAAATTGGATACACATTTGTAAATAATTATTACTTTGGGACAATTTGAATAAAGAACAGCCACCATTAGCATGAAATCTTACTGTTGATAGTCTGCTCTGCTATAATGCATTATTAGAATTCTTAGAAATTCAAGGGAGTGACAAGGTATAATCACACCTTTGAAATCCTGCTTGTCATGCTGTGGATTTCCTGTACAGAAGGATAAAGCCTTATAGGTTTCCACAAGAACTATTCTGTTTTCACTTCTGTAGCCCCAGGAGTGCATATCTGAAACTCATACATTCAGTTCCTAGCCATGGGGTTTCCTTGGTTTCTCTTGAATAATGCTTTAAGTCCTACTGAATGTGCTGAAAGGTTGATGAAGGCAGCTTAAAAATGTCTAGAATACTAGAATTGCATTTTATGCCAATTCCATTCATAAACATCAAATTCCCATCATAATTATAACTAAGTCAGGGTATGTAAAAAAGGAAAAACAAAACCATCCAAATCCTATTTTCTGCAACATTTTCCATTGATTTCATGGCAGACAAACTGACATGGAAAATGTTCCTTGAAGCTTGAAACAATGAAAACTACTCATTTAATCATCAGTAATCTGGTGCCAAAAGGTACATTTCCCCTTGATATCTGCTGATTGGTCCTTTTTTCATATGACTTCTTATTTGATTTTCACTGAACCTTATGTTTGACAGCGAAAACACATTTTGTGTGTGTACCAAACAAGATTCTACATTTCAGGGGTAGGTTAAAAGCATTTTGTAAAGTGTGTCAAACTTCATCACCAGTCACAATGTTTGTGAAAAAAGGAAGATAGATCTTGGCAACAGTGAACCCATTTAAGCAAATAATCTTATGCTGACCTTCTGCACTGTATATAATATTTACCTTGGCGGAGACTTTCCAAAGCAATATTTAAGCATATTCTAGCTTTTTCATAACATGTGCTGGATTATGGAGAAAGCTAGAGAGTTCCAGAAAAACATCTACTTCTGCTTCACTGACTATGCAAAAGCCTTTGACTGTGTCGACCATAGCAAACTATGGCAAGTTCTTAAAGAAATGGGAGTGCCTGGTCACCTCATCTGTCTCCTGAGAAATCTCTATGTGGGACAAGAAGCTACAGTTAGAACTGGATATGGAACAACTGATTGGTTCAAAATTGGGAAAGGAGTACAGCAAGGCTGTATATTGTCTCCCTGCTTATTTAACTTGTATGCAGAATTCATCATGTGAAAGGCTGGGCTGGATGAATCCCAAGCCGGCATTAAGATTGCCGGAAGAAACATCAACAACCTCAGATATGCAGATGACACAACCTTGATGGCAGAAAGTGAGGAGGAATTAAAGAACCTTTTAATGAGGGTGAAAGAGGAGAGCGCAAAATATAGTCTGAAGCTCAACATCAAAAAAACGAAGATCATGGCCACTGGGCCCATCACCTCCTGGCAAATAGAAGGGGAAGAAATGGAGACAGTGAGAGATTTTACTTTCTTGGGCTCCATGATCACTGCAGATGGTGGCAGCAGTCACGAAATTAAAAGACCCCTGCTTCTTGGGAGAAAAGCAATGACAAACCTAGACAGCATCTTAAAAAGCAGAGACATCACCTTGCCAACAAAGGCCCGTATAGTAAAAGCTATGGTTTTCCCAGTGGTGATGTATGGAAATGAGAGTTGGACCATAAAGAAGGCTGATCGCTGAAGAATTGATGCTTTTAAATTATGGTGCTGGAGGAGACTCTTGAGAGTCCCATGGACTGCAAGAAGATCAAACCTATCCATTCTGAAGGAAATCAGCCCTGAGTGCTCACTAGAAGGACATATCGTGAAGCTGAGGCTCCAATACTTTGGCTACCTCATGAGAAGAGAAGACGCCCTGGAAAAGACCCTGATGTTGGGAAAGATGGAGGGCACAAGGAGAAGGGGACGACAGAGGATGAGATGGTTGGACAGTGTTCTCGAAGCTACAAACATGAGTTTGACCAAACTGCGGGAGGCAGTGGAAGACAGGAGTGCCTGGCGTGTTCTGGTCCATGGGGTCACAAAGAGTCAGACATGACTAAACAACTAAACAACAACAACAACAGCTTTATCATCTTCAAAACGTAAACATTCCTAAGACTGGAAAAGAGATATTATTGCTTTCCTGTTGGCCCTTCTGTAAATGGAAGTGCTCTTTAAATTTATGGAAAGCACTGAGGTCCAGGAGATGCTCTCCAATGAAGTAACCAAAAATTCCTACTACCTTCTATGGTTCTATATGTCTTTTCTTATACTGTGGCTCCAGGCACCTGAGCGGCTATCCCTTGCCTGGGAGGGCATCCTCTGCACCATGCCCCCCTCAGGAGCGTGCCCGCCCTGGGCAGTGCGGGCATATGTTCCACCGCTGTCTCAAGGGAAGAAGGCATTTGAGAAATGGGAGAAATGATTTTGTTGCAGCATGGCAGTTGACTAAATAACAGCTTATTATATTGACTGTTATATTTATGAAAATATGGAAGGGTCAATTGAGTGACATAATAGTACTGGGATTCTTGTCAGTAAGGACAATTATGGTACACTTGTCATGGGAGGGAAGAAACAGAAATATGTTTGTTGCACTGGTTACAGTGCAGAACAACAATCAACAGAAGCTGCTTTTCAGTGGACTTACGGTGATTTTTTAAAACTTTACCACACAACAGTCTCTTTGTAGTAAAGTGAACAACCATTATTTCAAAATTAATTTACCATGACAACTTTTGTTCACCTCCTTAAAGCTGTTCTTTGATACCTGAATTCACTATCCATAGTCTCTCTCTTAACAATGGAGTCTTGAATAATAGATTCCATCCTTTTTACTTACAAACCTAAGGGTACAGTTTGAACTCTAGCAGTCTTTGTTTTCACTATCTCCAAGCGTGGATTTAGCAAGACTGACAGCGGATCACGCTAAAAATGCAGGCAAGTGATCGTTTCTGTTATGGTGCCTCTGAGCATTATAATGAATGAGGGATGACAACAATGTGGTAAGAGGTTTTGCCTCCAGCATACAAATAACATGTCACATCAAATTGCAACCAAAGACCTCCCTCCCCCCGCCCCCTTCTCCTATACGGAAATCTGTAACTCTTGGGTAATCTGAACATTTATGCTTTCTTGTGGACATAGTAAACAGTGAAGTCTAAAAAGTTTGCACTGTCACATGCATAACTTTCATCTATTATCAGATCAATATGCAATGCCTATTTTATTAGTAAATGAATGAATATATATATATATATATATATATATATATATATATATATGAATCAAACAGGCAAACAAAGATAAGCACAGTAAAGCAGTGATATGTTTCAGTGAGAAGCAGTATTTGTGTATGCATTTCTATATGTATGTGTGCGTGTGTGTGTTCACACACATTTATGGAATCTTTAGGCTTCACGGTGCATAAATGCTCAGACTAACCCTATAAAATAAAAACAAAGTTAAACAACTCCATGAAAAATAGAAATAGTCTTCTTAAGGATTCGCTGTTCTCCCTGTCTAATCTAAGCAGCCGTCATGATGAGATTGATGTGCATTGGCAGAGATGCATTTCATGAGGTGGCTGTCTGCGCAACACTATTGAAATGGAGTGATCTGTCTTCATTGTGGCCCATTAACATGCCCCCCAGATCTATCAGGCAAATGTCTACAATTCCCCTTTATAATTTATTACCTCTGATGGTTAAATATCTGTTTAAAAGTATTTAGAAATATTGTTCACCTTATAGTTTTCAATTTTAATGTTTGTGTCCATCTTTCTTTCTTTCTTTCTTTCTTTCTTTCTTTCTTTCTTTCTTTCTCTCTCTCTCTCTCTCTCTCTCTGTGTGTGTGTGTGTGTGTGTGGTATATATCCAGGGTTTACTTTAAAATGCAAGAATAAAATCCCGTTCAGTAATTTGACATATTTCTACGCATTGAAAAAATGATCGTGCGCTTACTTGACTTTAACAATACAATTTATTGGAGTAGAATTGTTCTGGCAAATCTTCTGATATACTCTCTAGCAGCTGAAGATATATGAGCCTTAAACTCAAGAAATTTGTTTTAAAGATAGATAGAGAAGTGTCAAATTACATAAATGTGAACAATTTAGGGAATAGGGATGCTGTTTATGGCTGCTTCTAGCTGTACAAGTGAAGTATGTGTTTGACTTAATCATTTTGCTTTTTGTCATCTGAGCTTTGGGAGGTCTTCAGATTCCACACACACCTCATCCTGGAAATTGCATTCTATTAATAATCCTTAAAAGCCACTGGCATATGCCAGTCTTTGTACAACAAAGCTTTTAAAAAATCTGCCGAGTCCTAGTTTGTTATCTTCACCTTGCAGACGAGAAATGCTTTAATATCGCAAACTGTTTCTCATTTCATATCTACGTCATTAACCTCTTATGCAATATACCTAAATGTGAATGTCAGTAGGATACATATTGTGGGGAGGCAGATTGTATTGCACTGCAGCAGGTGGAGAACCTGTGTCCCTCAATAGGTTGCTGGAGCCCACACTCTGACCATTGGTGTCAAATTACATAAATGTGAACAATTGGAGGGTTGGGCTGATGGGAGCTGGGAGTCCAACATCATCTGTAGGGCTTCAGGTTCCCCATCACAGCTGCACTGAATGAGAAAATATGATTTCCTTGCCAGCTAAACAGTTTCAGTTTTAGGTATTTTTTGTCCTGGCTTGCTGAAAAATTAAAAATGAAACTAGTCATGTGACAATCTATTTCCTTGGACAAATTGACGACTGCCCAAGTAGATATTACGATTGCACAGTTTGACTTGGGTTGCACCAAACTCCTGTAAACCAATAGTAGTGGGTGACTTAAAGCACACCATGGGTGGCTCGGAGAGGGTGGTCCCTGCGTTCTTTCTCCTCAACCACTCTACAGTTGTTGTCTTCAGTAGAGGAAGTTCCTTTCAGTACTGGGAGATAAACAGATAAATGGCAAAATTGTTTTTTTAGGAAAGAAAAAGAAACAGGGAAAGCAATTTGGTCTTGCCACTCTTAAATGAATTATATGGCAACACAAAATGTTTGTATTTACCCAGGTTAATGGTTTTTAAGTGGGAGCATAGTTGCCTTCATTGTGCTCATCTTTTAAGTGTTGTGTGTTATTTTAAAATATATGTTTGACACTCCAGCACATGGAACAATGATACTGAATTGGGGAAATGCATATTTAAGATACATTGGACAACCTTGTATATTTTGTACCTTTACTAACTGGGGCAGTGAGAGAATTTTGCATTCTGCTTCAGACATGGGTTTTTTTGTGTGTGTATTGCTATTTTTATCTGCATTTAATGGTTTTTTTTGTTGTTGTTTTTGTATTGTATAAGTTGATTCGAGGCACTTGAGTGTAAAAATGTGACACTATTATGATGATGGTGATCCATGAAAAGACTGTTGTAACATTTTGGCCCTGAGATATGAAATGGAAAATCTGCTCATAAATAGTACACTGTACCACTGTTGCTTAACGGAGCTGACATACAGAAATACGTAATTCTTTCGGCCTCTAATGGCTAGTTGGACTAGTGCTGTGGCTCCTTAATTCTAACTGGAAGCAAATCTGTAAAAGGAAACTTCTGCCCAAGCATCTCCTACTAGCATGGGAGGTGCATGCCACAAATAACTATGGCTATAAAATGCCCACATCTTGGTATTCCATCCATCATTAGATGATGTGTGTATGATCCCTGCTGTTAGGTTGGGGGCACAGGCTTGAGTCCTTGATCTTCATTTGGTGGTTGGCACTCTGCTTGTTTTGTGTGAGTAAACAGTCTTTTTATATGTATGTTGTGTTGAAAAAATGCACACTGTCAGATCCCTGTCATGACAAATTCATGTTGTAGACGGGCACATGTTAAATAATGGAGAATAACCATATATGTAAATACAGTGGTACCTCTGGTTACAAACTTAATTCATTCCGGAGGTCCGTTGTTAACCTGAAACTGTTCTTAACCTGAGGTACCATTTTAGCTAATGGGGCCTCCTGCTGCTGCCATGCTGCCGCCACATGATTTCTGTTCTCATCCTGAGGTAAAGTTCTTAACCTGAGGTACTACTTCCAGGTTAGCAGAGTCTGTAACCCAAAGTGTTTGTAATCCGAGGTGTTTGTAACCCAAGAGACCACTGTACATTTTCATGCTATGTGTTGTTTGCCTTTTCCAATCTAGGTTTTGGAGAGAACAGAGAACATGCAAAGCACCTTGGTCTGTAGCATCATTTCATTGCTGAAAAATGAGGGTCAAGCTTTGCCAGAAGTTTCTCCTCTACATGCCTCATGATCTGAAGATGCATAGCAGTGCTCTTATGCACAGGGCTGCCACAATAAATTTTGCTGCCTGAAGCAGAATGCAAAATTCAGTATTATTGTTCCATGTGCTGGAGTGTCAAGCATCCCCAAGTAGGAGAGCTGACAAATAATGTAAAAGAATGTAAGAACAGACTATTTTGCTTGCCTGCTTTGTTTTATTTGTTTGTTCATTTATAAGTGCCTAGCCCATTTTCCACCATTTTTTCTAAACAATTTTCTGTTGGTTGCCCCTTGATCACTGGGTCCCCCCACCATGGGCATTTTTTTACTATTTCCTACCCCCCACAGTTTTGTTACTGCTTCCAACAGGTTGATGCAGGGCCGCAGGTAAAAAGGAAAGTAGAAAACTGGGAAAATAAAGTTTTCTGATTCCTTAAAGGAAGGAAGGAAGGAAGGAAGGAAGGAAGGAAGGAAGGAAGGAAGGAAGGAATACCACTTAATGCCAAAACAGACTTTGAAGTGGTTAACAAGTATAACTAATTACATAAGCATTGAAATATACTGTAACATCCATAATTAAAATGCACAATAAAACAATCCCATTAAAATCTACCTGCTTTGGCAGTGTCTTAAACTATTTACTCAGAAAGGTCCAATTGAAATTAATGGCTGCATTCCCCTGCCCTCAAATTGCAGCCCATATCTATATGGAATTCATATGTTTGTCTTGATATGGGCTTCATCAGTCCATTTGTTTTGTTTTGCTGCTGCAATGCTCAGATTTATATTTTTATTATTTCTTTAAAAAAATGCTTTGCTTGACTGACTGGCATGTTCCAAAATGTGCCCAAAATAGACATACTTAGATGCAACAAAGACTTTGAAAAGTAGGCAATCCATTTTATTAGTCATCACTATTTAGAGTCCAATGGAAGTTTTGATGAAATGGTAAGCATAAGCCTACCTTAATCTTAAGAATATTACTAGGCAAATTCAAACAGATAAGCGACTTTTATCATCTCTTCCCAGAAAAGCCTGTCAAAAATGAAGAAAATAATTTCATCTTACATAAGCATATGGATTCACATTAAATGTGATATTAATGTAGCTGCTTCAAGGAGGATAGATACAAAGCTCTGATTATGGTGAAGAGTTTAACTTGATATTAAAAATAGAGCAAATGACTTGCTTACCAAGGATTCCATTGCCAGAATGATGTAAGGAGGATGCTTTGGGGAACTTAAATATTAATATTGCAGCTGCTAACTATGATGAACAACTTGATTCAAGGAAATGTTGGGGTTTTTTGTTGCTTGGCGTGTGCTTGGAATGCTTACAAGCTCTTTGGTTTGTGCTTCATGTGAAAGCCAGCAAATAAACAGAGGCTCATTTTTTGCCTCATTGCTTCTGAGAACTCTTTAAGTGAGAAAACAAATATAAAAATCCTTTCAATGAAACAAACAAAATGTATTTCCTAGTAAGCATGGTAGCTTTGAAGGAAAGTATCTTAACAAATGCACTAATTTCTGACATGTTGATAATAGTAAGATACACATGGAGGTCTTCCAAAATTTGAAGAGACAGTTTTAACCCAGAGGTTTTCAACCTTTTTGAGTCCATGGCTCCCTTGACCAATTACATTCTTTTTGCTGCACCCTGTAGGACTCAGGAGCCCAATTATGTCACTCCTTGCCTGCAGAGCTGGCAGTCTCTCACCCCTTTTTGAACACCCTTCCTTGTGGAGTGCTCCCGCTCCCGCTCCCTCAGCCTCCTCTCCTTTCCCATCTCCTTGGGAGACCTCTGGGCAGCCACTGCTGCCTCCCTTCTCTCTCAGCCTCCTCCCCCTGCCCCAAAGAGAGATATGACTCCTCACATTGCCACACAGGGGCCTGGGACTTCTCTGTCCATTCCCAACAGCAAGGGCTGATAGACTGGCTGCTTGAGCCCCCTCACCCACTTGCTTGCTTACTCCAAGGCTACCTCAGGTCCTGGCAACCAACATCCTGTGACCAGTCCTATAGGCGCGATTCGCCTGGGGAGCTGCTGCAACAAACAGCTGTGCAAGCCTTTGGGAGGCAGAGATGCAAGAGGGCATCAGAAGAAGGGAGGGAAAGAAGGACAGAGGCCAGTATTGCCTGTGACATGCCTGACCATCATTCTAGGCACCCCGGGGTGCCACGGCACCCTGGTTGAAAATCACTGTTTTAACCCATTCTGTAGTATCCCAGGTATCTTGGGGGAGGGGATTTCTTCCCTTCAAGATTCTTATTAGTGCTCTCATGTTGTTTTGCACTGCAATATTCTCCCACTGTACTCCTATTCTATTCTGGATGGGATACTACACCTTCAACTTTCAGAAACTTCTATAATGGGTGTGGGTGTGGCCAAAATTATAGCCCTATTTTGTTTGGGGTTTTTTGTGGGGAGGAAGTGGACATGGGCCCATAATTGCCCACCCTTGGAGCCCCCCCAGTCTTCCCTTACACCTTGCCAAACTCATTCCTTCCAATTATAGTTCAGCAGACATGCCACCCTCCCCATTATACCACATGATATGCACCTACTCCCCTTAGAGATCCCCAAGCCACCCCTCCCCACAGAGTTGTTGCTCTGTGTCTCACCTGCACTACTTGCATCTGTCTCCCTCCTCTACTACTCAAACACCAATGTTGCTGTGTCTGCCCAGAGCTCTTAAAGAACTGCCATGCTGAGGTTTGCAGTACCACCTGTCAGAGGCCAAGCAAACTGCTGCATGGCAACCTCTTTGCCTTTTTATTATATGTAAGATGGATAAAAGAGGTTATAGCATTCTATTTTGATCGCACCAATTTAAGGAGTTCTTGCTGCTGTTGATAAGAGGGGGGGAAACATGTAAAAGGATAATAGATTATATGTCCCCCCCCATATATATCCCTGAAGAGCATTCACTATGTTATTCTACTTATTCTTATGCTTATGATAACTCAGAACATTTCTAGTCCTATTCGCAAATCTAGAATGATCTTTAATGACAACCTGGTGTGTTTTGAAAATGGCCAACTCTGCTTTATGTAGAATAGGGGAAAGAAGTGTTTAGTCAGAGGGAAATATGCAAATGCTTAATGTTTCTATGTGAAAACATCTGAAATCATTCTATTTTTTATTTATTTATCAAAATATTTCTATACTGCCTTTAAAAAAAGAACCCTCAAGGTGGCCTACAACAATGAAATATCAATCCACTTAAAAGCATCATACCAGAGATAAACAAAACCACCACAAGAATAAAATAAAATAAAATACATTAGAATTTTGGCAGTCAGAGAAATATATTTACTATGCCTGCTTAATGGAGAACAGAGAAGAGGCTAGTGTAACCTTGCTTGGAGGGACTTTCACAATCATGCTGTGACCAAAGAAGGCCATGTCTTGCATTCACACCAATTGTATCAGACTTGGTGATGAAAAACCTATTAAAAATGAGGACTGTTGGCAGGCATACTCATGTAACAAGATACATTCTTTACTGGTCAAGCAAAATAGTCTCTGCAGTTGCTTTGCTCTGTTTTTTGGGGTTTTTTGTAAAATGGAAGGGAAGAGCTTAGCATTCTCCAGTAAACATTTCAACACACACAAGACATGGGGCAAAGTGAGTGTTAAATGTTTCACAAAAAGCATTGCTTCTCATGCTTGTTCACAGCAACATGCTTCTGTGGCACCATTTTCCATTTGAAAGTACCCCTTCTTTCTCAAATTAATGATGTCATTACACAACGCTGCAGATGTGGCTATGCCACAATGTCATGACCTCACTCCGAATTATTTTAGGTTACATTATCCTCGGTAATATCATCACAAAAATGAATTAGATTGGCTACATGGCTACATCACTGTTCAAAGAAATGAAGATTATTTCTCAAAAAAGAACAAAAGAAAAAAGTATGTCTCTGAAGTGGCTCTCAATGGATCATTGCCACTGCTATCTAAATACCATGTTCATGGGACATCTGAATGACCGGAGTGCTCTGACTTCTCTCTGCAGTGATTTCTTCCAAAAAAGAAAATTAAGAAATGGAAACCTAAAATGGTTCCCTCCTTCACCAATCTCATAGAATTGGAAAACTCATCCCACAGGAAGAAACCCTTCACAAATGTACCCTTTCTGTTTCTACTTAGTGCTAGATAAAAGCATATCCAACAAACTATTTTCTCCAGACAGTTGTGTTTTCAGGCTGGTACACTTTTCACACATTTCAAAACAATTAATTTTGATTCAACTTATACTAACTTTTTCTACCTTTAACATTTTAATGCATACATGACATATCCTTTTCCACATAAATGCCAGAACATTATAATAGGCTCCATTTTAAAAAAAGATTATGGTATATAAATTTGAACATAACACCAATCTATTATTTGATCCAATGGGCCTGTGGGCTGACCTTCAGTTTAGATTGTGAGTGCAAAACCCAAAATACAGCTGCATTTCTCCAAAGAAAAATAAGTATGATCTGCCTTAGGAAAATTTGCTGTCAGCATCACACATTCAGTCTTGCATAAAAGACCTGAGTTGATAAACCCCTAAGTCGAATTACTGAGGGAGACTTAACACAAGCAAAATATCTTGACTGTTCAAGTTGCTGATGCTACATTTATTTTCCCTTCTTACACCCTTGGTTCTTTCCCCCCCTTTTCTTTTTGCAAGAAAGTTTCATACAATTAAGTGAGTGATAAGTGGGGGGGGGGGTGGACAAGTTATCTTAGGATATAAGCTATACCGAACAAATTCCAAAAATAGTCGACATGGGGTATGAATGATGAGGCAATATAGACTAGTTTGCATCTCAATTGGCTTTGAATAAACTTATAGGCACAGGCTATAAACATTTCATTATAATGGTTGATTCTGTGCAAAATATGAGTCTCTTGTGAATTGAGCTGAAGAACAGAGCTGCATTAACTTAAAACTTACCTTGTGTACTGATCATTTAAAATTTTTAAGTGTTATAGATGCAATTGCAAGGGAACACAAGACCCATGGAATGTTACACCTTGGATAGCTTTTTAGCACAAAGACAGAGGTGGTATGTTAACCAGAGTGGAACAAATACTGTTGTCCTCAAAGATACTTGTTTTCAGGGTAATGAATATATATTCCACAACACTTAAAATGCTGTGCCTATCTTCCCCCTAAATGAGTTCTTCCTACAGTGATCAATAGCAAGTCTGATTCTGTTTTACCACAAAACATATCCAAAATGTGTGTGTGTGTGTATGTGCGTGTATACTCCTTGCACTCTACTCAGCTCCCACTTTCTTCCCTCCCAAAGCAGCCCTGCCCTCTGCCTGCCCCTCACAGCCATTGTGTCACGCGAGGCTGGACCTCAGCGGCAGCAGCTCCTCCTCCTCGCCTGCTCTCCAGCAGCCACTACAAGCTGCCCAAAGGAGTAGGCTGCATCACCAGCTCATCCTCATCCCTGATCTCAGGGACAGAAGCAATGGTGAAGGAAATAGGGACCTTCCGAATCAAATCAGGAGCCGGGACTCTCCCTGGAAAATCAGGATACTTGGAGGGTATATATGCTTCCCAAAGTACAGCAGCAATATACTTACGTACCAAGCCAAGAACTACAGAGGAAGGGAGGAGGATGAGCTCTGCTTCTAAGCAGCTTCAGCCCTCCCCTTTTGATCAGTTGCTTGTGGGTTTGTGGGCTTTGGCAGTCATGCCTTCCTCTTGTTTTTTACTGTTGTTAGCTGCTCTGAGCCCAGCTTCGGCTGAGGAGGGTGGGATATAAATATAATTTATTATTGTTATTGTTGCTATTATTATTATTAATCAGTTCATATGGGCTACAGACATGGGCCTATCAGTGGAGCAGGAGGTGGGGAAAATAACACCAATGAGCATGCGGCTTGTCAGCTTTGTTAGCCAACCCTCATTCAGCAGCACCCTTAGGTCTGTGGTGAGGTCGGTGGGTGTGATATAGCTCCTCCTCCATGTATTGTAGGTATATACATTTGTTTTGATGTAGTAAAACAGAATGATCATGGAAAATGGGAGCTGCCATCCAACAATTCGGTCACAGGTTGCCCAATCCCTGCTTTCTTAGACTGTTAATAAATAGTTGTCAATAAAGCTGTTTTAAACCTACATTTTCTGCCATTCACATCTACAGAAAACTCATATGTTCAGTAATGATCAGAACTAATAATACAGCAATGATTCACTCCCGTTGAAAAATAATTGTAAAGGACTTCTAGAATTAAGAAATCACAACCTTGTTCCAGTTATTTTTAGTATTGTATTTTCAGATTAGTACTGTAATTTCAGATTGCCAATAGTATTCTGAAACAATCAAAATGCCCCAAACGACCAAGAGGTGAGTGGTAAATTATCAGCATATTGCAGGATGCTGAGTGGCATGTAATGCAGTTAATACACAAAGTAAGACATTTTCAGTAAAATACACTTCCTCACAAGGAAAATTCTCTTGAAATATTTATGATATCATGGGTTGCTCCCGTTAAATGCAATTTGATTTGACATTTCTGCAGTATTTGGGTTTGGAGTTTCTTAATTCTTTAAGCCCTCATGAATGTTTAAACTCTTAAACTAAGGATAGATCATTGCTGGGTTATTAGCAGTGATCATAATTTACTCAGGTTTAAAACAGGTTACAATTCTTTATTAGCATTCTAGTGAAGCATACTGGTCATGTTTTGGACCCCAACTCCCATGATTTCTGATTGTTGGTCACATTGACTGGGGAAGATTGCCCATGCTTGCAATAAGGGATCTCATTATTAGTATTATTATTTTTATAAATCCATTGGTGTTTCAGGCCAGGACTTGTTTCCCATTGTTTTCTATGGTTCTATGACAATCCCTTGTATTAAACACACTCTCTGACAAGTCTGTTGAAGCCACCTGAGTTTGCTTGATCATTTGACACAGTCCCTTAATTCTACAACAATATTTAAGGAAACTCAGATATATTTTTGGTCTTGCCAGAAGATGAGAGGGGGTCAGCTAGAGAGAAAATAAGGCCACCCGCTCTAGAGCTGAGTATTTTCTCTGTTTTGTTTGGGGTGCATTGGGGGAGCATCAGCCAACTCCAGCACACCTTTTGACCCACCACCGCCTTCCTTCAATACTGAAACTTCATTGACTTCATTGACTTCATTGACAGCAGCAACTATGAAAAGTACTTTTTCTTGGCCTTTGTTAGGCCCTTTAGTGGCAGTATAAACACCAAGGCATATTTACAGGGTGTGTGATTCCTTCCTGCATTGCTCAAGGGTACAGGAGCCATTGTTCTCATCACCAGTACCATCAGAAATGCTATTGAGGAAATGGGAAAGACATCCTGTTTCCATGTGGGGGCCAATTTATGAGCAGAATGGAGGTAGGAGGACACCAGATCTCATCAAACTCCTGGTGAACTTTAGGTTTAAAAAGAACTAGGGTTTCAGGCCAGCGATTGACCAATGCTTCGGTTAGCTCAAGTTGAAACCCGCCTGGGAAAGCTCACCCATCACTTTGGGCTTAAAACTAGACCAAAATGCAGTTTAGATCCAAGTGCATAAGTGACTTGCAGACCAGACTCTATTTTATCGCTCTTCTTTTAATTTTTGTTGTTATTCGGGATTAACTATTACAAAAATGAAGTATTTATAGGGCTATACTTCAAAGTAATATGATACTATTTGGAAATTTATTAATAGAAATATAAACAACAACATTGTGCTTTATAGAGGGAATTTATTACCATACAAAATGATATTGTAATATCTGTTACAAGAATAATTAGAGATTTAAAAAAATCTGATTTACACTTCTTTTTTGCCTTCCAGAATAAAAGATATTTTGAAGCAGTTCATTCATTAAATTAAAAATTCCAAACAGCACGAACTCTTTGGTATGATAAATGGTAATAACGTCAAGACCTCCTGATGTATTCTTTGGTTTGTGGGTCATTAACATAGTAGCTTATAATGACTTCTTCATATCCATTACCAACTGATACATTACAGTATAGTTGATCAGTTCCTTGCAATCAGTTTTCTCTGGCAATTTTTATTAAAAATTAATTATCACTAATGAGGGGTGAACCTCAGAAAATGTAATGGCAGAGTGCTTTATAATAAACCTTTTCCCATGAGGTCAATACTCAATACTCATATGAGGAGAGTTAGGATATTCTGTTGGATATGTATTTCAGTTTCAGTTATGTAGAAAACTAGGCTTGTGATTGTCCAACATCAAACATTGCAATGGAAGTACATCTTCACAAAGTGCAAAGCTAAACTGTGGAATTTGCTTCCTCAAGATGCATGAATTTCTACAGGTTTAAAATGAGATTAGTAAAATTTGTGGAACACAAAGAGATCAATGGTAATTCACCATTATGTCTATATGAATCAGGGGTACCGTAACTTTGAAAACCTGTTGCTAGGAAACAATTATGGTAGAGGGACATTGTAGCTTACATCCTTCTTGTGGGCTTCTAATGGCCCAAAATGGACTAAACAAGGCAAAGCCTAGCCCCATTCCACCATACCCATGTCCTAACCACCATCCTGGCTTCTAGTTCCTATGTGGTTCTATTAAGTGGTTCTATTTCCAGAACTCAATTCAGTAGTTTTAGATCAACCAGTTCCTGCTTTGTCAAGAAAACATTTCTACTTTGCCCCACTTCTACCCTTATCCAGCAACCCACTTAAAAGATACGTCCATTTTTAGAATGAGTGTTTTATGTAGTTGGATCTTTTCCATTGATGTCAATCCTGAACGATTCTGGCAATGATAAAGCAGCATTGTAGTAGTTCTCATGCCTTTCATATTAAAAAGGCTATTCTTTTAACAAGAGCGTCATCAAGTTCAGTAAAATTTCTTCATGTCAGGGCTTGTGTTTTCAAGATCATCTTGACAGATCGCTGAAAGTTCAACTAGTCCATTGTTCTTTGTGTGAAACGAGGAATCTGTTGGGCATGTGTCATGTTTAAAAATAATTCCTTTTTTTGTTGAAGGAGAAAGCAACATGGAATTCTTTGCTGGCATATTTAGGTCATGTCAATGAATTGCTGTATATTTCACATTTTGCAAAGCCTTGTTTCCTATTGTCAGCTATTGTGATATTTCTCATATCCTGACACTTGATTATTGTTCTGAAACTTACAGTGAGTATAGTATATTGTTCTGAAGCTTACAGTGGCAAAGCGTGGGCAGTGACTGCTGTCTGAAGTTTATCAGCTACAACAATGTGTCTGGTTTGTGAATACAGCTGTACAGAAATGACCTCTCAAACTTCACCCTACTTGTGGGCAGGGAAATTGGGGTGTTCAAGATTTTGGGGGTGTTACCTTTTAAGAAACTCTGTGTTCAAGAATATATACGTTTTTGTATTCTTGTATCTTATGCATATTAATTGTGCTGCGTGCTTTATTTATTTAGTTATGCATGGGTAAAGGAAAGCATATGAATGGCTAAATAGGTCTTAAAAGTACGGTTCCAGCTTCTAACATGCATTTAGGCCTAACTGCCAGTTCTTGCACATGCTTTGCATGCAAAAGATCCCAGGTTCAAACTTCAGGCTCTCCCGGTACTGCAGGGAGAGACTCCTACCTTAAATTCTGGAGAGAAATTGCCAATAGGTGTAGACCAGCAGTGGAGAACCTCCAGGCTTCCCCAACTGGCCCATGAGGCCATTTTGGGCAAACCATGCGTATCTGCCCTATACAGCATGTGTGAGGCAGGCAAAGACCTGGCTTAGCCAAAAGGGGGGATTGCAAAGTGCTATGTGCTGTGCTTCTCAAACTCCAACAATTAACTGATTGATGAAACTTGCAAAGCATGGAGCATAGGCTTTCGTATCTGACCATAAGGCCTGCCTTCCCTCACAAGTGGGGCTGTAGGAGAAATTCGATTCTGTGCACATTTAAAGGCAAATCTATCTTTTGCACTTTCCAACTAGAGGAATCTTTCAAAAATTGTACTGCTTTTGCAGTTCATTTCTCCAACCAACCTATGTTAACCAAAAAATGCACATATTAGGTAAAAAATGTGCAGAAAAACTAATATATTCGTGAAAATAGCTTACCAAAATGTATTGGATTAGAGCTTACTTGCAAAAATGTGTGCATTAGTCAAAATTGTATACAAAAATGTGTCTTTTAGGGAAAATACGCAGTAAAATACAGGATGTCATGAGGATTATAATTATTAAAAGTTGAAAAGTGCTGCAGAAATGTGGAGAACTGAGTTTGGGATTGGAAAATTTAGAAACTGGGAGAACCAAAATGGTCCTTCCATCCTTAGGGCTGGTTTAGCCATAAAAGGGTATACAGTCACATGCAAATCCCTATACAAAGCTCTGTACACCGAGTTTTGCAAACCCCAGTGAGGAACTGATTATAAACACTGTAGACTGTGCCTTTGCCCACACTATTTGATTTCAAATTTTGCAAGCAAAAATGGGTCACTTCACATTATTGTGCTGCCAGGTGCTTGACAGTTGGCAGTCCCAGCCACCTATTAAATATGACCTGCAGGGGTGGGGTGGGGATGATACCATTCTGACCCACTGAACATATCCTGTACCCCACCCCTGTAGACGATACTGAGCTAGATGATCTTCCGCTCTGCCTTGATATATCCTGATATTCCCATACCACACAACGTCTCAAAATTTTATCATCAAACTTTACCATACCAGATTTGCAATGAATATTCACTTTGTGATCATAGTCATCAAAGTTTATAAAGCAAATGATTCAAATGCTGATTTTTTTCCCCCAGGATCTATCAAATGATTTATTAATCATTTATTTTAATTTTAGCATGTTATCCCTGGCCACTACCCCCTCCCCCCAAAAAACAAGGATTATAGCAGAATGTTCGCCTATTTTAACTTGCTGTGGTAAAATTATGTTTCCTCATGACTTTCTGCCCAACATGTCAAATATAACATATCTTTTGTTAAGTTTACAACCAAGATTTTCACATACATTGACTAGGCAGGAGGCAAAAGGAAAGAGATGAAACCTGAGACAAATGGAAATCACAAATTTTGGTGAATATTATATAATGGTACCAGGTTGTGATACACAGCAGAAATTGAAGAAGTGAGTCAAACAGCTTCAACAACAATACTCTGTTCTGTTCTTGAATAATCAGTGATCAAAGTGAAAGATCTTATTAGATGGTTCAAACTATTTCTAGAGTGCCTTCTCAACCAAGAGTCACAGCAGAGCTATAAGGCAGAGGTGGCCCTCCAGAAGTTATTGGGCGTGATTCCCATCAGTCTATCAGGCTTCAGGGAATCAGCTTCCTCCCTCCCCTTGGCAGTAGATAAGCAGAACAAAGGAAAGGGAGTCTTCTTACCAGTTAAAAACTTTAATGATCACAGCAAGAAAACAAAGAACCCATTTCCTAGGAATGGCTGTGCTCTCAGTTAGGAATTCCCACTCCCTTACCTCCCTAGTCACCCACATCACTCCTACGCCATGTAACCTGAGCTTGTAACCCCCTGTACTTTCTGTTCTGCCACTTTCTCAGCTCTTCTTGACCTTGGGGAGAGTGGACGAGTGCTTTCCAGAGACAGTGAATCTGTTAATTGTCTCTCTCCCAATGCTTCTTCTCCTAGCTGCTCCCCACCCAGTATTTCCCAGCTTCTGCCTTCTGAACTATGTCCCTCTGCAAACCACTGTTCCAATTCTATACTGTCCTCCTGCTCCTGGGAAGATTCAGCCCTCCTCAGCACAGTCCCTGGCACAGCCCCAGCTAACATGGGAGTTAGGTAAAGGTAAAGGTACCCCTGCCCATACAGGCCAGTCTTGGCAGACTCTGGGGTTGTGCGCCCATCTCACTCAAGAGGCCGGGGGCCAGCGCTGTCGGGAGACACTTCCGGGTCACGTGGCCAGCGTGACAAAGCCGTATCTGGCAAGCCAGCGCAGCACACGGAACGCTGTTTACCTTCCCGCTGGTAAGCGGTCCCTATTTATCTACTTGCACCCGGGGGTGCTTTTGAACTGCTAGGTTGGCAGGCGCTGGGACCGAGCAACGGGAGCGCACCCCGCCGCGGGGATTCGAACCGCCGACCTTTCGATCGGCAAGTCCTAGGTGCTGAGGCTTTTACCCACAGCGCCACCCGCGTCCCATGGGAGTTACAGTCCAGCTATATCTGGACAGTTCCAGATTCCTAAAACCAGCTCTAAGGATTGCCCTAGCACTATCCCCCTGCTTGCAATAAGCTTGAGTGGTATGATACTATGTATGACTACATGATGCTGCCACGTGTGACAAAAGCAAAGTATTTTAGGTTTTTTTTTTAAAGCAACGATTCAATATTTCAAATATATTGCTTTCAACAACAATCTGCCTTGGAATCTTTAGAGAAAAAGATAATAACACAGAACATCCTGGTTCACACATAATGGTAGAATGTGCTTTAAATGTATAGTGTGGATGTATTATATTTCATTATTCCTTCTATAATACCCCATCTTTCACTAATGATCCCTAATATTATCTAGAACCTACAAAAGACTGAACAGATGCTTTCAGAATTATTATTCTTTGAACAGGGCTACCCATTTTAAAATCAAACCATATCTAACTATATTGTGAGGGCTATTTTCTGAGGAACATTATTCTTTACTTACAAAGTATCATCCTATTAAACATTGGATTTCACCTGTTATTTCAATGCCTATTCTTCAACTGAACAACTTTTGAAATTTACCCATAACCTGCCTAGATTTGTGAGCCTTGAAAACATGATTGTAAGGCTTATTCCACATATGATAGTTTATTATTAGCTTATTCATCTTTTGGCACAAGATAATCATGTTCAAAGTATCACTTTTGTGTTCTTTATTAAAAATCTTTCAAGCAAATATAGTGCATGTAGAATGATATATACTCTAATATATTTGCAAATAAACATAAATGAGAGTTGAAGTTATCTCTAGGGTATGAAGTGGATATTGATTATATCTTCTTGTGAAATGTAATACTTTGGCAATGGAACAGCTCAGAAAACTTACGATGGAAAAGTATGAAAACACTTCTGTGCTACGAACTTTCAATTGACAAAGCACTCATTGAAAAACTGCTTCTTTTGCCTTGATACAAACAGTGCGACAGGATATATTCCTGACGAATCTCTTTCAGTTTATTTTATTAATTGTTTAAAACACTTTCATAAAAATACCTCAAGGACGTCCATAACAGAGCAAGAAAAATATAAGAAAAACAAAAAAATAGAGCAGCAACAAAATCAAGAAAAACCTCCTCATCCTGATATTAATGCTGCAAAGGTCTTAGCAAGCATTGGAAACCAAGAACAGTAGGTACTTGTCTTCTCTTATAGGGGAGTTAGTTCTATAGGAAACAAAAAATGTCCTGGTTGTCACAAGGCTGTGGTACAACTAGAAGCATCTCACTGGAAGACCCCAGGTCAGCATTCTGCATCTACAACCTTTGCTATGGGTGGGAGGCAAAAGTCTGCAGTGCCGCCTCTACTTGCTGATTGTGAACTCCAAGCAACACATTTTGGGCAATAAATGACACATCAATGTTTGGTATCTCATGCCACACAGAAAAGAACAAAATTCTATGGGAGGGGGCCTTTTCTTTCCAACCAGGAACAGCTACACATTAGTCCAGAGTGCTTTGAGATCACCAGTACTAAGTGGATGTTCAGACGCAAGCCCCACCCCCATAACATTCCTCTAAAACACACAACAAACAGTACTGGGAGGGATGTGCCAGAGAAGAAACACACACCCTCCCCCCGCCTTGAATCAACAAACCCCTCTGTCCATGAACCTATACAACAACAACACCTTGATGCTTGTCTTGGAATGGGAAGTTTAAGCAGAAACTGGCATCAGAGCAAGTGGATGGTCTCCACTGTGGTAGTAAGTGTCAGCAGAAAGAACTGCATTTTAAAATGCTGTCTTTGGTGTAGGGTGAAAGGGAGAATTCTTCCACACTCCAGGAGCACTCCATACTCTTATTATTATTATTATTATTATTATTATTATTATTATTATTAAACTTTGTATACCACCCTCCATCTGGTATACAGGGCAGTTCACAAGAATGCAAAATGAGAACACAAAATACACAATGAAGCAAAAACCAACCAATAGCCCCCTCCCACAAACAGGCCATAGAATGTTAGCCAAAGGCCTGGTTATAGAGAAATGGTTTAGCCTGGCACCTATAGATAGGTGTCAGCCTCCCTTTTGATTTCCAGGCATCGCCACACCTTGCAAAGCCCATCCTGTGGTGATCCATATCCAAGTTTGAAAGGATCAGCACTAGGCAGACTTTGCAAGTCCTATGGAGGCTTGGAAATCCAAAGGAGGCGTGCGGGGGTGCATGAAATATTTGTGCAGCACTGATCCTTTCAACAAGATTAACACAGGACAGTCATTCCAAGCCTCCTTGCACCCCTCCTTTCAAGCTCTTGTTCCATGCGCCAGAAGTGGTTTGGTCATGCTGGCCACATCACCTGGAAAGCTGTCTGCAGACAAATGCTGGCTCCCTCGACCTGAAAGCGGAGATGTGTGCTGCACCCCATAGTCGAATTTGACTGAACCATCCAGGGGTCCTTTACCTTCACCTTCACTTTGTACATAGCAGGGAGATAATTCAACAAACATACAAAGGAAAACTGCCTCAGACCTGCACAGCCAATCACAGCATAATTACCCCAGTGAACATCATGGAACTTTGCCTGGTTTTGTCTACCTGTTCCCCTTTTTAACACTTAACATAGTTAACCGTTGAGTTACAAACTGAAAGATCCTTGCTGTGTGCAAGGCCAGAAGAAGAAGAAGAAGAAGAAGAAGAAGAAGAAGAAGAAGAAGAAGAAGAAGAAGAAGAAGAAAAAGAAAAAGAAGAAGTTATTATTTATACCTTGCCCATCTGGCTGGGTTTCCCCAGCCACTCTGGGTGTCTTCCAACAAAGTATTAAAATACAGTGTTCTGTTAAACATTAAAAGCTTCCCTAAACAGGGCTGCCTTCAGATGTCTTCTAAAAGTCTGGTCGTAAGAAAGATAAAAGTTCACTGCTATTTCTACTCAATTTAGACACAGTTTCTTGAGTAAAGTGTTTTCTTTTCTCTCTGAATTCCATCTGCATTATTTCAGTGGCTTTGCTAACAAGGGCTGGTTTATTTTATATTTTTCAGGAAAATCTGCATAAGGTGTCTATATTCTGCAAATGTGTCTATATTTATTCAGATTACTATAATGTACAGCTGACTAGATGCACTTTGATTCATCCCCCCCCCCCCCGCAATTCATGTCCTAGCTGATACAGCGAAGCAGTATTCATAGTTCGCCACATTGTTGTTTTTAACCAGATAGCTTATTTTCACCCACTGCAGGAGTGAAGTAATGGCATATTCTCTGCTAAACTGATGGATACGGCCACACTTTTTCAGTGTAATGTTTTCCCCTAGGCAAAGAGAGGTAGATAATGCAAAGTGAAAGGAATTGTCTCACTCTGTCTGCAAGAACACTCAAAACAGCAGCCTTAGGTAATGCCCAAAAAATTAATATTAAAGCATTAAATTGAAACATTGGACACATTATATTCTCACTTTCTCTCTTCACAATATTTTTCCAATTATTTGTTGAGGGGTTTTTTATATTTTTCTTGCTATGAGTCTTTTCCCTCTAACTGCCTCAAGGCTCTTTGACGTGATAGGAACGTCTGCTGTCAAGGCAGCTCAATGATCACAACATATATTCAGACACATGTGGGCTAGAATTGATCAGGAATCTCCTATAGGTAGCTTATGAAATTCAGTACTTATGAAGCTGTAGCCCTTTGCAGAGTGAACCATCACTGTTATGCATCACAACTTCTTAAAACCTCAGGAGAAGCCAGAGGATTTCCTGAGGTAGAAGGTGGGGCAGAGAACTGGACACGCAATACAGTGTGGGGTAGAGGTTATAGCATGTGTAAGCAAACTAAGGCCTGGGGGCCCAATCGCCGTCTAAATCTGGCCCACAGATGGTCTGGGAATCAGTGTGTTTTTACATGAGTAGAATGTGTCCTTTTATTTAAAATGCATCTCTGGGTTATTTGTGGGGCATAGGAATTTGTTCATTTAAAAAAAAAAAATAGTCCAGCCCCCCACAAGGTCTGAGGAACAGTGGACCGCCCCCCTGCTGAAAAAGTTTGCTGACCCCTGGGTTATAGTGTTGGAATGTGCCCCAGCTTCTGCCAACCTAGCAGATCAAAAGCACACCAGTGCAAGTAGATAAATAGGTACCGCTGTGGCGGGAAGTTAAATGGCATTTCCATGTGCCCTTGCACTCATCACAGTGTCCCATTGCGCCAGAAGTGGTTTAGCCATGCTGACCACATGACCCTGAAAGCTATCTGTGGACAAACATTGGCTCCCACAGCCTGAAAAGTGAGTGAATGTCGCACCCCATAGTTGCCTTTGACTGGACTTACCTGTCCAGGGGTCCTTTACCTTTACCTTTTACCTATAGTGTTGGACTATTACCTGAGAGACCAGGGTTCGAATTCACACTCAGCCAGGAATCTCACTGGGTGACCTTGGACCAGTCACTGCCTCTCAGCCTTACCTACTTCACAGGATTGCTGTGGGGATAAAATGGGGAAGAAGAGAGCTATGTACACCTTGAGTTCCTTGAAGGAAAAAGTGGCATATTGATGAAACATAATAATAAATCAATTTTTCCTTGTTTTGACCTTCCCATCCCATCCCTTGCCCTTTCAGAATTTCTAACTACATTTCCTAACTACACCCATTATAAAGGGATGGTCTTTGTATCATTTACAGAGAAGGAGAAGTCTGATGTGGTCTATCCAATTTGCTGCCTTGTCACTTTCTCCAAGATGAGGCTTTCATGACTTGGATGATGGAAAGAATCACAGGAAAGGTGGGAATGGCAACAAAGAATTAACTTTTCAAGTGTCCATATTGAATGCTTAAATAATCCCTGGTCTCAATATAACAATTCCCTAATCCCATTACAACAATCTAGAATAAAGCACCCTTGCCTACTGTTTTACAGCCTCTGTACTAGGATAGCACCAACTAACACACACAAGAGCTCTCTTCGTGATACCACCTTTTGATGTAGTTCATTTGATAGTAGCTTAGGAGGGAATATTTTTAGTGATGGTGTTCCAGCTTTGGAACTCCGCCACTCTGAAAAATAACTGGCTCCAACATTGCTGGCATTCAGTGCCAGGTAAAAACCTGGGCATTTTCCCAGGCTTTTGTTGGAATTTAGTGTCAGATTTGATTGCTCTCCACTGTTATTTGGTTGAAATGTTATATGCTCTTCTGCTGTTGTTTTTATGTATATAAATTTTACTCCTGATTTTTATCCACTTTGGAATTGCCTTCCCCCCCAACAAAGAGTGTGGAAGAAGTGTTTTGGAATAAATGAACCATGGGGTAAAAGCTGTCAGATTAGATGTTTGAACACTGGTATTTGATTGCAATTTTATTTGCTCCTGTTTTCTGCTGTTGTTTTTATGTATATGAATTTTCCTATTGATTGTTAGGATTTTTTGCAATAAATAGTGGGTTTTAAATAAATAAGTAAAGTAAAAGATGAAAGATGATACAAAATACGTCTCAGTGCTTCTGAAAAAATCCAACATGTTTCCATAAAAAGCTCTCATTTGGGAAATAACCTGAAGATGATCCATAGGATTGGGGAATAGACTTGATTGCTAGTCATCAAATCATTCCACCAAGAAGACAAGATTTCCCTTGTAAAATGTCAGATTTTCTCAGGAGCAATGAGAGAACTATTTTGTTTTGTTTACCTTTTGTGCTGAATCCCCTTGCCATTCCCCTTGCAGAACAGATACTCAAACATTACTCCAAACAATGAGATCTCCTTGCTGGGTCTTGTTACTCATGTATCTCCTACATTCATCTGGCTCTGCAGCACTTTCACCTGCGCAGGCACATTCAGATCCAAGTATATGCAATATAGTGTTGTAAGCATTTATAGGGCTAGTCTACTCTAAGCTATCAGTGATCTTGTCCCTTGGGTTAAACATTTCATGTTATCTGACTGTGTTCTAGTCCCATTAAACTGATGGGATTATTTTAGTCTTAACTAAAGCAAGTAGTTAGAAGATTACAGCAGCGCTGAAGCAGATTTTCCAGTAACAAAAAAAATACTCAAAGCCTAACTCCCCTGACCTAGCTGCAGTTTGGGACTTTATATTGAAATGCTAGTCCATGCTCTTGCATAGATGAATTAACAAGTACCATTATAATTAGAAACTCACAATGAAAATGTAATGAGGAACATGACATAATGCATCATAATCTAATATAATGATACCTATTAGAACATGAAAGCACAACTCATCAGTATTGTACATATCTCCATTTCCCCCCTGTAATTTAATGGATTGTGTAGTCATTGAAAAGAATTAAGGAAAGAATGATTGAGTAGTGACCCCGGTCAAGGTGTGGCGAGATTCATGCTTTAGAGAGAACTGTGTCAATTAGAGCAAGGTCAAATTATTTTTATTTTATTTTATGAGGGGAAAAGAGTGGATTGAGGTAGGTAAATGACAAAGTATCAAAGGTGTAATGGCTACTTTCCCTCAATGTGAGGCAACCTTTCCTGGGCAAAAGGACTGAGTGATCCATGCTACACTTATGCCAGGAAGATGGATGCAAACAGATAGAAGGGCAATTCTTAAGCTTGGAATATTAAGTTATTTACAACAGGATATAAATAAAACACTACATATTTATATTTAAATTTGTTTTGTTTTGTTTTGCAAAAGATTCGGTGCTGGTATGCATATTTTCATAAAAGTGATTTGGGTACCAGGACAAAACAGCTGCCAGTGGCAGCAAAACAAAGATGCAATGTACTCATTACTGGTGAGTACTGTCACAAAAAAGCACAGGAAATATGAATATAATAAGGATTTTTTTAAAAAAAAAAAGAAACAGGAAAAAAGAAAACTAGCAAGGAGTGCTAATAAACAAAGAAAGGCAACTAAAACCAGGAGAGAATTAAACATACAAGTTACTTGAACTCTTGCTGCTTCTCTCTAACATGAAATGTTTGTCCCTCTTCTGCCTCTATAGCTTCTCCACCCGTTGTTTCTAAGGTCCCTGATTTTAACAGTATTGCAAAATGTGAAACATGGAGCCCCAGCATCCTGTTTTCCACAGTGACAGGTGAGATGCTTCTGTGAAGCTTAAGTATGGGATGGAGGCATTTGCTCTCCCCTTTTCTTAGCAAGTGGTGCTCTGAAGTAGCCTTTCTTTTCTTTTAAACCCAACACGAGCTGGTTCCCATCACTACATCCTGTGTGCATCTCTGAGGTGCATCCTGTCATCACATCACTTTCATTTTGGTGGCAGGTGAAGGCACATACATTTGCCTGGAATTTGATGAGACAATGTGAGGTGCATTGGGGATCTGCATGTTTTGGTTGCTGCTGCTGCCTCTTAACATTTGCATTTTGCATTTTGGTTGTTTTCAGTTTTATTGTTGCATTTGATTTTTGAGGTTTATGTATTTTCACCATGGAGCCTTCAGGTAAAGGGTGGATTACAAATCTTTAAATAAATAAATATTGTGGGTGGCACAAATCATTTTGCCTGCCCTAAATATATCACATATCGATTACATTGTCTGTCTTAACTTACTTCCCTCCTGGCACTTAAAATTTCACTTCATTATTAAAGTCTGTCCCTAAATTTAAAGTGTTAAACAGTAATCATTTCCTTAGCCAGTTCCAAGAAATTGTTGCAGATGTCAAAATGGTACACGTCGTTATATTGCTTACAGTATCTGCAGTAAAAAATCCTCCTATCTACAAACTTGTCATGCCCATGGTTTTCTGTGTGATGTTCCGTCACCCTTGCATGCTCCTCTAAATATTCATAATATCTGAATCATTTCAGAGAATTTACCAAGTTAGTTTCAAGCTGTTATTTAGCATAATGCTCAACATGGGATGAGAAGGAATCAACTCTTCCTGCTTAGGAGCATAGATGGATTCAGTTTCTTTTACATAAGCCTCTGTGATTAGTGTTCTAATCTAAGAATCCCTGTTCTAATTCCATATGAATAGGAAGAAGAAAATACACATTGGGAGTGATCAAATTGTAATAATAGAATATTAACTAACATATTCAGAAGCATTGCCTCTATCTTTAGGAAGACTTAGACAGAAAATGTAAATGGGAGAAAGTAGAGAGTATAATAAATAGGACCTGAAGACCCCTTACATTGGCAGGGTACTTACAAGCTTGGGTCATAACAAATATACAAATATTGCTAGATTAAATAAATGGTTATTATTTGGCATACAATACTGCACAAGTGGCTTTTGATTTAATCTTATGTGACATTAAGAATCTTTTACACTAAAACTTACCAAACATCTGAATATCCAGAATCTAGTAGTGACCATGATACTGAGTCAGAGGCTATAGGGCACGAGCTGAGGAGCTAAACCATGTTCTTGACTCTGGCATGTGACTTGATGCTGGCAAACTCAATGCATCTGAAGCTGGCAGGCCTGAAAGGGATGCACTCATATTTGCCAAAGGTGTTTGGTTCTCTTTGGATCTCAAACAAATGGAGTGGAGTACTGTATATGGGAAGTGGGGTGGAAGCACAGGTTCAAAAGGACTCCATTCATGCCCAGTCCTTGTCAGAACAAGTTGCTCATTAGGAGCTCTCCTTGGTGCTGAGGCAGCTGACCTGCCTTGCCACTTTGCATCACAGTGCTCCACAGATTTGTTCCTTGCAACAAGAGCAGAACACTGAGAAAATGTGACCAAAACACCACCAAATTTAAGATACTCCCTATGTGCAATGTACTTTTCCCAGTTCCCACTGCATCCTCTAGTTAGTACATTCAGATTGCTTCCACAGAGTGCTTTCACTATAATGCAAAAAAACAAAACAAAACAAAACAAAATAGGGAAATAGTAATCTAATATCACCACATTAAACCAGGGTGAAGGACAGAAGCAGACAAAATAAAGGGCAATGAGGGTAACCTTGAAAGGAGAGTCTCTGAATAACAACAGACATACTTTTTAAAAAGGAAAGAAATGAGCTGAAGGTATAGTTAAGGCACTTTAATCACTTCACAAAGTTTTCAAACCACTATAATAAAAGCTCAAATAAAATTTATACTGCAGATTAGAAAAGACATAAACATGCCCTGAAGGATGCCAGTTAATTTTTTAAAAAAAGAAAATCAAGCTGGCCACTGAAACTAGGAAATCTTTCATGCTTAATAGACATAGTTTTTGCCCCTTTTAAATTTGGAATTGTTGCTCAAATGAAGAAAATTAAAGGCACACACATACACACACACATACACACACACACACACACACAGAGAGAGAGAGAGAGAGAGAGAGAGAGAGAGAGAGGCAAAACGCATAAAATCTACATTAATACCAGCCAAGAAGGTAAACATATAACCCACAACCCAGCGCACAGTGATAGGCACTTAAGAGAAATTGAAATCAGCACTGTGCAGGATTCTGGCTATAAAAAGCTAGTAATAAAAATATGTGCAAAGGTGAAGCTAGAAATATGCAGGACAAACAGAGATACTGTTGGATGGCACAGTTATACAAGGAACAATGAAGGAAAACTTGGAAGCTTCAGAAATACTGGACATGTTCTTTTCTTTTTTAAAATAATTTTTATTAAATTTCCATTTAACAAACCAATCATATCACATTAGTTATTCCAAATTGTACCAATACATATCATATGGACATGTTATTATCATCAGTCTGTGGGGGTTAATGACAGTGGGACAGTTAAACATACCTAAGCTTTCCTCTATCCTGTCTGTCTGTCTGTCTGTTTGATATATAGGATGTCATTTGCAGGTGCTCATATCAGGGCAGAGTCCAGCCTTTAATACTTTATACAAATTGCCATAAAAACAAACCAAAATAATGATTTGGTCTTGCAAATCTGCATATATATTTTTTGCAGACAGCAATTCTCAACCTAATGATGGGGTGGGTAGGAGGGTTAAAAGCATCAACATGCATGGCTAACATCTGAATAGGGCTTGTGTTACCAAATGACATTGATGGGAAGTAAGTTCAGGAAAAGGAAGCATTTCTTCATTCTGTGCAATTCTCTATTATAAGATGTGGGAGTGGGAACTGGATTTAGAGATTTTAAAAGGCAATTCACTGGTAAACTCTGTAAACAGATTACTGTACAGCCTCTGGTATAGTCAGTACATCTCTGATCATCAGGTGCTAGGATCAAACAGTAGGAAATGGATCTCTCAAACGTGCCCTCCTTGTGTGCAAGCTTCCTAGGACCATCTGGCTAGCCAGGTTTGGAGACTGATTTCACTGTGTTTAGGCTGGAGTAAGGAATACCAACACTGAGATATTTACTGAGACACATGGTGTGAACATTTTCTAGATGGCGCATCATCATTTCTAGTTATAAAAATCTACTGACAATTCTGCTTCCCTATACAAAAATAGGAATTTAGCCATGTGCTAAACATAGAATGTTTTCCTGCATGGTCCTATATTCATTCTATCTATCATTTATCTGTCTCTATATCTATCTATATCTATATCTATATCTATATCTATATCTATATCTATATCTATATCTATATCTATATCTATCTATCATCTATCTATCTATCTATCTATCATCTATCTATCTATATCTATCTATCTATCATCTATCTATCTATCATCTATCTATCTATCTATATCTATCTATCTATCATCTATCTATCTATCTATCTATATCTATCATCTATCTATCATCTATCTATCATCTATCTATCTATCTATCTATCTATCTATCTATCTATCTATCATCTATCTATCTATGATAAACCTTATCCCAACTGTTTTCCAGCTCTTTTTCAGCAAGAACTTGTTGAAACTCAGTTTCAGCACCATTCAGGTAGGCACCATTGTCATTATAAGACAACAAGGGAGGCAATCATTGTAAGTTCCAGCACCTCTCCTTTTTTTTTAGAAAAATTGTGTTGCTAGTTGGGACTGATGGGGGTTGGAGTCCAACAATACCTGAGGGCCAAAGGTTCTCGCTCTTCTTAGCAAGTGTAATTTTTAAAGTATCAATCTCTTTCATACTTTTTGACAAGATGAAAAATCCAGAAATATGAATAATGGTAAGGGTCAAGAGCTTGTGCAATTGTGTTGTTGTTGTTTTAAATAAGAAATAAGTTCTCTCTGTTAACCAAAATGACAAAGTAAAGCATGTCAATAGAATCTGAAGGTGTTATTTAGCTCTAAATATTTCAACACATTTGACTTAACATTATTATTTTGGAGGTCAATGAAACAAGATAAGAAGAAAATGAAACAGCCCCTACAAACCATTACGTAAAATGTTGATAAAGCTGTTTTCTTTTATATGTTATCAAAAGTCAATAAAAACTTGTCTAAACAAGACAAAGAATCAGGTGAGGACAGCTCATTACTATTGTACTGTCAGTGTGACATTTTTGCTTCTGCTAGAGAACATTAACTACAAGAGGTTATTACTACTTTATGACAGTATTGACAATAATATCAAATGATTTTGGACTTATTTTCTCTCTCTTTTTTTATAGTATTTGAGTCTACTGCAGATAATATCTATGACTACTTCCACTTCTACCTTAACTTAAGAATACTAGAGGATGCCAGAACTTTTAAGACTTGGACGACGTCAGTGCCATGCATTTAAAGCAGTACCATACAACTTTTAAAAGTCCTGGCTTCTACCAAAGAATCCTTAGAACTGTATTTTGTTAATGGTTCTTGCCCAAGTTTTCATTTGATTGTAGACTGGATGGTCATCAGGGTAGCCTGAGCAGCAATTCAGACCATTTATATCCAAACATTGTGAACTATCAGTGCCCAAAGGATACCTCCTGCGGGGAAATAGAGTTGTTATTCCCACTTTTTTTGAGTGATTGTGTGTTGGGGGCTCTATGCTGGACAGCCTGGTGTACTGAAAATGAAGGCCCTTGGGCATAGATAGCTATGTGAACAGTGAAATTGAAGAATGTGTCAAAAGGTGTGACAAGTGTCAGGTTTCAATACCAACACAATGGTATGCTCCAGTACACCATGGTCACAACTTCATATTGACTTTGCTGGCCCCTTGAAGGGACAGACCATTTTGATTATTGTTTGGAAGTAGCTTTTCAGCAATAACACCCCTTGTTATCAAAGCCTTAAGCATATTTTGTGCAACACACAGGCTGCCAAAGTATTATGGTATCAGAAAATGGGGGGGGGGGATTCCTGCACAATAGACTGATCAATATGTCATTTCAACCCATTTTCATCCAGAAATGAATGGCCAGGACAACAAAGCATGCATTGAAATGGATTATTGAGTGTGACTATGACCACCACCTTACAAATTTCCTCCTGACACACCACACCTTGTTGTGCAACTGAAATGAGCCATGCTAAACTATTGATGAACCCACAGCTAACAGCTCTGTTTGACTATATACACCCTGACCTGACTGCCCAAGGGAGTCAGCTGTAGTTCAAAGACTTGCCCATGTGTTTGTCCCAGAAGACCCTGTGTAAGTTAGGAACTTACTGCATCAACATGTGGCTCAGATGAGAGAGATAATTCCAGTTCCACCAGTTCTCTCTGGGCATGCTGGGGATGATGAAGTTGCAAGAGACAAGAGTCACTAGATGCTCCAGAAGCCATTCAAAAGTATTCATGTCTCGACCTTGACAACATGAACCAGAATCAAATGAAGGACTGGGTGGCACACCACCAACTCCAACATAAAACTGCTGTCAGTTGGCCAGCATAAAAGCTCATCCCTGGCATCTTCAGGACTATGAGAGCTGGGGGAAGGAGAGGCTCCCTTGGCTTGCCATACTATGAACTGCTGAATCAGGTCTCAGGCACTGTGCTGTTTAGCTTCAGTTCTGCATTACATGCAGCAATATGCTGCATTGTTTGTTCCTTCCATAACTTGTTTTTTCTTGAAAGTGCTATTGTCATGCATCCTCTGTATATCTTCCTCTTCACGGTGTTGTTGTTTTTTTGTTGTTGTTTTTTCATTTCCCAAGGTGAGAAAGATAATTAAAGGACAAAACAACTTCATTGCTGTTGACATCATCTTAATTTCATGACTAATATTCTAATTGTAAAACTAACATTATATCTGTTTGCTTTCATCACATTAAAGTTGGTCTAATCTTGAACTATATAACAGTAAAGATAAAGCAAGTGTTATCTCAATTCCAGCTCATTGATGTAACAGTTACCCTAGCACTGCATAAACAGTGACTTAATTTCTGGAGCAAACTGTTGGGTACAATCCTAACACTTTCAGAAAATGTCATTAGTTAAAATTACAGCAAGAGATGTATTTTCTTTCTTTTACCACACTTCAGAATCACAAGCACCTCCTCCTAAGAATTCACAGAGAGTCTAAAGTGCTTGAATAATTGTTTGGGGGTAACAATTCTTGTGAATTCCAGCAGCTTTTAATTGAGGGCCTGTTTCTGAAGATATGCTAATCTTTATTTCATCACATTCTGTAGTCAATTAACACACACTTCTGTTTGAATCAAGGTTCATTTAACCAACATATTTATACAAGAATGTATACCTGGAATTCTAAGGTATACAAGCTCTTTGTTTTCACAAGCTGTGATCAAGCTTGTCTTCTGAAAATAGCCAGTTTCCCAACTCTAAACGTTTCTGAAAGAATATGCTCTTTCTGAACTAATATTTCTGAGCCACTGATGGCAGAAATAGAGATGACTGAACATATGGGGATTTCACTGAAAGTAGCAGTCTTGTGTCTTGTCCTCCTCCATGGTCATGAAATGTACTCTACATGCCACCACTTGTTTGAGAAGCCATTCACATAATATGTTAGCCACAACACACATCTGTCCTGTGGTTTCTTGTGAAAGTGTGTTTTACCCCAAACTAGCTTTGATCCAAATCTTGATCTGCCTCTTGGGTAAAGAAGTCCACTCCCAGTCTCAGCCCATGCATGTATCCACATCAAACCAAGCAAATGGAGTTTGAAAGGCAGTGAAAAGGAACTACCTTACTGCATTTTAGAACAGGAATGTGTACACAGCCTCCATCCATAGATTTCGGCATTGAAGTGATTGCAATATGCCACGTCTCAGTGGAGAGGAGAGGGGAGAATGAACCAAATATCCTCATCCTAATCATATTTATTCAGAAGTAAGTTCCATGGAGTTCAGTGAGATTTATTTCCAGTTCAATCTGCTTGAGTCCCCCCTCCCCAAGTTTGTTTTCTCTTTCTCTCTCTTTTTCTGTAACAGTTCAGAAGGGAGAAAACAATGACAGTTTCAAGGGGAATGTGCTCAACATAACTGAGTAATTTAGCTTTTATTGTCTTCCAAAATCATCAGTGTGTTTTTGTCTCTCAGTTTAGTATTATTTCAGATAGAAAGTTGGTTATATAGCCTTTCCTACAGCGTATTGTATATACTTCATCAGTTTCTTCCACCGTCTTATGTTTGCAAGCAATGGAAGCTATGCCTGACTGAGCTCTTATCACAGCTCAAATCCCCCAGATCCCAAAGTAATTTCTGTTGTCTTCTGCGGCACGTTTTGTCCAATATTTCCAATGTACTTTCACTAATATTGTGATTCAAACTGCACATACTGCTTCAAACAAACCTTGTTCAGAGAGTACAGTTAAATCACTGTGTAATTTTAAACTGTAGATGCTTTAGAGATCCGAATAAAGGGGTGCATGTTGATCAGAAACACAAATAGTTTCCCCCTTGTCTAGACTTTCATGTTGACACTACACAAATATATTTTCTTCATATCACAGTCCCCATTAGTACAAGGGGAGGCCATGGCCCACATATGCAAATTTATGTACCTATGAATAGGCTTCTTCCAAAGAAATGATGAGGAGAGTTGGTATCCTATACAGATATCTGCCTATCTCCATATAGGCAGAGGGACGTCCATATTTACTTCTACAACAATCACATTCATTTTTCTTTCCTGAAATTGCAGTAAAAGAGTCTCAATGCCACCATGAAGTGATAGTCACACAGTACAAAAAAATTCATCTGCAAATTTCGAAACTCCAAATGAAACTGATGCATTAGAAAATTTTCACTCCCCTCCCAATTTTACAAATACTGTTGAGTGTTTTTCAAGCTCAGGTGTTGTTGGTTTATTTGCTCTTTTTAGAAACAGCTTATACTTCCTTCAGTTCAATCATGTTTTTACTTCCCTCTGCATATACACAACACTGCAAAAGAGATTGCTCACAGTACTGTATCAAGATTCAAGGTGTGGTCTGTGTTGTGCTTTCCCTACATTAAATGAATAGTTGTGAGCTAAAAAATGCTAAAATATACATAACCCATTCCGAGCAAATCCAAGGAAAAATGTTTCTCACACATGCAGTTACTTCTACAATCGTCAGATAACAGGGTCTCTCTAGAACTTCAGTGCCTGATGTGTACAACACACTCTTCAGTAGTCGTGGTTTCAAGCTAGATTTTCTCAAAATGCTTAACGCATGGTACTCAGTACTTAGCATACTTTGTCTCCTTTCGATCCATAGGATGCCACTATGTGGAAATTGCAAATGCCACCACATGATAGAAAAATTGGGTTGTCTCAATGCATTTTGTTGTTTTATGGCTGGAGTGAAGTATCAGTGATCTTCCAGGTTTTGTTGGGAGTCCAACTCTCATCAGCTCCAACCTGCATAGCCAATCTTCAGGATGGTGGGAGTTGTAGTCTAGCAACATCTAGAGGCCCACAGGTCCCCCAATCCTGACCCAGGGCAATCACCTAATCTTCTCTGAATTAAATCCATGCCTAATATGGAGCGTTACATTCAGCAGCATATGCTGTCACTTCTCAGCAGAATATGCCTCCCCAGCTACTTCGAGTAGTCAAACCTGAACATCACAGATCAGTCAGCCATGCAGAATTGCTTTCTTATAGTAACTCCACAAGGATTATGCTATCAGTCCTTTCAGTTGGAAGTCTCTATATCAAATAAAAATGGTCTGGAAAAACAATGCCATATTTGTCACATCAAAAGTTTGTCACCAGTGAAATATCTTAAGACATTAAAAAGGCCACATAACATTGTTTTAACTTCCCAGTTCCTCTGGAGAGAACAGAAGGCTTGCATACTGCAACTCTGGGAATTCTTTAAGTGAGACTTATGTTCTGATTTTCACCTAGCCTGCTACATGCCTTATAGGCAAACACATAGATAATAGGCATTCTGTTTCAGGATGGTGATAAATTGTCAGCTTGTGTGCCTTTAGGTTCTAATTTTCTGGTGGACGTGCTTTCTTGGTGAGATTTAAAGCAAAATGGAAGCAAAGCCTCTGGAGCTGTACCTATGCTGAAGATGAATGAGAAATTGGGCCTCTTTACAGCAGTGAAGGATAACCTGTGCCCTGCTAGATGTGGTTGGACTCCAATTCCTGCCAGTCTCAGCCACGGGTTAGGAATGATGGGAGCTGTAGTCCAACACTCTATGGAGGACCATAGAATTAAAGGGTCACTACTTTAAATGTGCAGTTACTGAAAATGATGTATGTCACACCACTTGGTAAGCAAGCAAAGTGTTAATCCTTTCTTGGAATTCTGTCTTGAAGGATCACAAAATGAGTCTTCTGTAAGTTTAACCATCCAAGTTCAACCATATAGTTCCTCCCCCCCCCCATCTGTAGGGACTTCCTGATAACCTGTTTATTGAGCATTCACCAGGATTAGTTTGCAGGGAAATTAGACAACACTTGCCATTTTAGAAGCATCCACACTGATTTGTTCACAGGGAGCTCAGATGACACTGCATCAACACAAGTCTTTCCAGTGCATTTTCATGTCACTACCCTTATCATGAAATGCAGTTCAAGAAGTCTTGCAACAAGCATGTCAGGTTCACATCTGCATCCACAGTGGCAAATTATTATTATTATGAAGCAAATCCTGCTGGGCTGGAGAGCTTATTGCTGGAATTCTTACAATAAACCCCGTTCCATGCCCAATAAGCATGGGACGCCTTTGCCCAGTGGTGCTGTGGCCCATAGACTGCAGCAAAATACTGGGCAAGGTTTTGTACAGTATCTTGTCTGTGTGATGGGCTCATAGGAAAAAGCTGTCCCATAAGCCCTTGCTGAAGAGGGGAGGAGGAAGCTTATATAAGGCTGCTTTCCCTGGATCTCACAGCCATTTTGCTTTGAGAGCTTCCAGCCCACCTATCTTGGGGTTAGAGCCTGGCCAACTGGCTGGCTCCCATCGTACAGGTTTGGAGCGATCCAAACCCAGTGGATCCATTCTATCAACTTGGGGCTTGTGGAATGATGGGACCCAGTGCCATGCCAACCCTTGCCCTGCCTGCTGCTGTTGTCAATACAGATTTGGCCTGATTTCATCCCATCACCATGGTACAGTCTGGTTATTTTGCTGCTCTCATGGGTCACATAATGTGCTTGCCTGGGCAAATAGAAACAAGCCAGAGGAGAAATTTCACTACATCAGAAAAGTAGGTGGTGTGGATTTGTTGGCAATTATCATACTCTTACTTGAGATGTCATATAATATTTTGAATATTAAAGCAAACTGTGGCATATTATAGTTAAGCACAGTTCAATGCCCCTTATGTTTGATATTCAAATGAACTCTTGCACCCAGCAGAGGAAGCTGAATCAGGATAACAATGAGGATGCTACTCTTTATACTGAAATGTTTCACTGAGAATCCTTTTGATTCTGAAATAATTGGGATTTGTATGTGGCAAAGTAAGGTATGTTATTTTATCTATTGATTATTATAAGCTTTGAAAGAAATCAACGTGGGCTCAGTCTGCAAATGAAAACTAGTAATTCAAATAAAGAGGATTCAGGAGGATCACACTATATTGCTGTTACAAATTATTGCAAATATGATTTCTAGTGGCCTTTACTTTACAAAAGAATCTTAAGACGAGGACCGATGCAGCATGGGTAGGCAATTGGAAGACCCTCCAGAACAGATGGAGGCCTGTGAGGAGCTGCACGGAGAAAGAAGGAGAGAAACTTGAAGTCGCATTTCACAACTGAATATCCATTTTACAAGTGGGTGGGTACCATAGGACAGCGATGTTCAACCAGTTGACTGCGAACGACAGGGTGACCCCCGGGTGCTAGCAGTTGATTGTGGTTGATTGCAGTCTCATTTTCCTCCATGGGGGGGGGAGGAGCATCCGATGCCACTCCCTTGCTCTGTCGTTCAATCGCACACGAAGGCAAAGACTGAAGATGGAGCTACCGCTGCTGGGTTTAGTACCTGGGCAGTGTTTTATGGCGCGTCCCCCCAAAAAAGCAACAGAACCATGGTGCCCCCCTAAAAAAAACTCAACAACTTTGGCTCCCCCTGCCCCCCATGGGTAGATCACTGCAGGTCCCCCCCCCCCCCGGAGTAGATCACAGTCTCTTGGGAGTTGGACGTCCCTGCCATCGGATATTGCCCTTACAGAGGTAATCTGTAAGTCAGAAGTAACTCCCATTGCATTCAAAATGTCTTAGCCCCATGTAAGTCTTAGCATTCTGTTTATGTTATACAGGAATGGTGAAGCATGGAAGCACTTGCTATGAATCACATAGCTGCTTCTCTGCGGCTGCATCTTATTCAGGGACAGAGTGGCAAGTGCCCAAAGTGGAGGTGGGTAAAATGGGTTTTATTTAGTTTTAAATTAGGCTGAACTCAAATCAGGCCGTGGCTCTTTCACTGTCTTTATAACCTCTCAAGCTATTTTCTAATAAACATGAATTAGTACACTCACACTTTGAATTATAGTCAATTATCAACCATTACCATGAAAACAGCTAGTTACTATAGAACATAAGGTTCTGGAAAGTGTTGAGGTGGCTTCATTTCATAATTCTGTGCATTTCCTCAATGCATGGCCAAAGCAAAAAGTGTAGGCAGCATGATTATGTCCCTTTCCTAACTATTCTGTTTACTTAACCTTGTATTAAGTAAACCACCCCCCCCCTGCCATTGGTTGTTATTCAGCTTTTAGCAATTAATGTGAATTCTCCTTCTCTGAAAGAGAGTTAACTTTCAATATTTGTTAAATTAATGACCAAAAAAGTTGAAATGGACTCACATTTAGGTTGGATTTCTTATTCTAACAACACTTGGTGATGAGCAAACAAAATAATCACAGCATGAATCAGTTCTGTCATAAGCACTCTTAAGAGAAATTAAAATAAATCCTGTGAACAAAATCTCATTATCAATTAACCCCAAAGCCCCATTCTTATCTTTGTAGTATTAAGAGGGAGAACATAACTTCTCATTAATCAAACATCAAACAGATGAGAATACTATTTATAAACTTTACCAGATCTTTTTGAGGTGTCATTATCAACATAAAAGTGATCTAGACATAGCAAAATCCCATGCATGTTTATTTAGAACAGGTTTAACTGAGTTCAATGAAACATACTCCCAAGGATATAACAATAGAACCTCTACTTTAGAAGAGAATGTTTTTACTAGATGGTCTCGGAGTGCTCTGATCACAGCTTTGTTCAGCATTTCATGAAGTTCCATTCCATTCCATTGTTCTTTAAGGCACTTTGATCACATTGAATTAACCACCTTTCATCTCGCTGTAACACTCAGTACATAATTCAACAGCACGTCTGATAATTTGTAATTATAGTGCTCACTACTTTAGAAAAAAAACAAAAAACAAAAAACCTATTATTTCTCCAAAGGTAGACTTTTGGATTCTAGGACTAATTACTGATCCATTATAAATGGCTATGAATTCAATGAAATAAATCCATGTGGAACAAAATCCCTAAAAAGTGACAACCTACGAGATGTGTCTCTAGTAGTTTTTATATTCTGGAAGACTTTTCTATTTGTCTTATACTACACCAAACCTTATACTTTGAGAAAGGAGCTTGTTCTCCAGGTCATCAAGACTTCTGGGAATCCAAAGGCGGCTTGATGTGCAATATAAGAGAATCTTCCGTTTTTCCTTCTAAGTTTTCTATGCCCTCAGCAATCACCCTGACTGTGAGCGCTCGTACTCTTTCTGTTTGCCTGTAGTCTCAATCCTCTCAAGTCTTCTTCTCCCTGTGACTTACTCTCTGCAAGGGTTATTTTTGTTCACCATCCTACTGTCCAACTCAGATACCTTTCTTTACACTTCCATCTTGTCATCTCTTTGATCCTGTTGCCCCCTACTCTCTCTCTCTCTCTTCCTAACCCTCTTTGGTATAAGCTTCTTTCCTGCACATTAGGATTAAACTAGATGTCCCCTGGCAAGTCTGGGTCTAAGGATCCTGGGTTCTGTTTACACTGCCATTTGCTCATTGCATTTCCAGGGCTGGGTTTTTAATTGTGTGTTCACATGATGTTATCCAAAATGCATATATATTCTGTAATTGTTATAAGATATTACTGTTTGATGTGTTCTGAAAGCAGCTTCACATGGTGGGAGTCCTAAGCCATTCCTAATACATCTCTAGCCAAGGTGTGAAAGCCTTGGCATAGGGTAAAGCCATCCTATACTGCTGTGTAAAATAATATTAATAAAATCTATTACCTGCCCTTCACCAGCAGTACCCGGAAACTACAACTAATCCAGAATGCGGCAGCTAGACTGGTGACTGGGAGTGGCCACCAAGACCATATAACACCGGTCAGAAAGACCTACATTGGCTCCCTGTACGTTTCTGAGCACAATTAAAAGTGTTGGTGTTGACCTTTAAAGCCCTAAATGATCTCGGCCCAATATACCTGAAGGAACACCTCTACCCCATCATCCAGCCCGGACACTGAGGTCAAGCTCCGAGGGCCTTCTGGCAGTTCCCTCACTGTGAGAAGTGAGGTTACAAGGAACCAGGCAGAGGGCCTTCTCGGTAGTGGTGCCCGTCCTGTGGAACGTCCTCCCTCCAGATGTCAAGGAAATAATCAACTATCTACCTTTGAGAAGGCAGCCCTGTTTACAGAAGTTTTTAATGTTTGGTGTTTTGTCGCTTTTTTATATATATTCTGTTGGGAGTTGCCCAGAGTGGCTGAGGAAACCCAGCCAGATGGGTGGGGTATAAATTATTATTATTATTATTATTATTATTATTATTATTATTATTATTATTATTATTACTACTACTACTACTACTACTACTACTACAGTATTTAATTAGCCATGCTTATGTGAACAGTTATGGGTGGTCACAGAGCTGTGAATGCGCCAGGAAAAAGCAGCAACTTCACTGTGCTCTAAAGCAGTAATCTGAATAAATCCTCAGTAGGAAAGCAGCAGAAAGGGAAGTGCAGAAAACAATGAAAGGAAGAGGTTGCTTAAGAATTGCTTAAGCCCTCCCCCATTCATCCATTACCTTGCAACCTCTTCCTCTTAACTAGGATTCTGAAAGTATGCTTGCTATATCATGGGGTAAAATGTTAAGAGAGGAGGTTTATTGTATTTATTTATTTATTTTCAGAATTTATATATCACACTTGGGTACAAAAATGTCTTTCAGGGTTATGGATATAAACATTTGAAATCTAACATAAAATTCTTTTCAAAAAAACACAAAACCTAAACGTTTTAACCTAGCGCTAAAATGACAGCAGCAAGGAGGGTATCAGAGCTGGGGTGCCAGGACAGAGTTGAACATCTCTTTGTACATGCTCTGGTCAGACCTCACCTGGAGTACTGTGTCCAGTTCTGGGCACCACAGTTCAAGAAGGACACTGAAAAACTGGAACGTGTCCAGAGGAGGGCAACCAAAATGGTCAAAGGCCTGGAAACGATGCCTTATGAGGAACGGCTAAGGGAGCTGGGCATGTTTAGCCTGGAGAAGAGGAGGTTAAGGGGTGATATGATAGCCATGTTCAAATATATAAAAGGATGTCATATAGAGGAGGGAGAAAGGTTGTTTTCTGCTGCTCCAGAGAAGCGGACACGGAGCAATGGATCCAAACTACAAGAAAGAAGATTCCACCTAAACATTAGGAAGAACTTCCTGACAGTAAGAGCTGTTCGACAGTGGAATTTGCTGCCAAGGAGTGTGGTGTAGTCTCCGTCTTTGGAGGTCTTTAAGCAGAGGCTTGACAACCATATGTCAGGAGTGCTCTGATGGTGTTTCCTGCTTGGCAGGGGGTTGGACTCGATGGCCCTTGTGGTCTTTTCCAACTCTATGATTCTATTCTATGATTCTACATATACAGTTTAACATAGTATAGGTGAAAAATGCATGCCCATTTTTTGTTGGATAAGTTACTCATTCCAATTTTGCATAAATTTACACATACATTTACACATTACAATATTAAATGTCCACTCAGATTTATTCATGCATTATCCTGCATTTGTTTCCACAAGAGTTTTCTCAAATCTTAAAGAAAGGAAGGGATGTTTGAAATAGAGGGCGAAAGCAGGTATGGCGGGGGAATCAGAATGGCTTTGACATTTTGTTTCCAAGAAAGAAAGATAAATGGATAGAGAGGATATTAACAAAAGGATTAAATTGGAAAATTAATACATGATTGTGGTTATAATGGAATACACAACCTTAGATGGCCCATTAATGCCACCATATTTTGATGCTACAATTAAGCTTTGCTCCTTGTAAAAAGGTTGAATGTACTTGGGCTGAACAATGCAATGATAATAACAACAGCCATATAGAAGCTCCCTTCTTTGTTATAACATATAGAAATTATGTTCTAATTCTGAATTAAGAAAAACAAAAACATGGCATATGACCAAAAGCCTATTTGCTCACCATGTTTGGGAATAGTTTTGCTTGCATAAAATGTAGATCATGTCTGTCTTTATTTTAAAAAATAAATAAATACAAAGGAGAACATACTTTATATTTTAGCTGTACTGATTTGCAAATATTGTTCAATTTAGAAAAAGAGAGAGGGTGTATTCAGGATTGCATCCTAATTGGCAATTTACAATGACCAGCATTATCCTTCAAGAAAGTCAGCTTTTCATACTGAAATTGTGAAGTGTCAAAATGATTGAGAGCAATTGCACAACTATTAATTATGGTTATTTGAAGCTCAGTTCGTGGTAGGTAATGAGGACATTGTTTGTCTATTTGATATCTTTATAGCAGTCATCTTGGACTTCACTGCTCTCTCTCTCTTTTATAAAAGTATCCACGTTTGTTTTGTTTTCTCAGTTTCCACTTTTAAAAAATGAGTTCAAATACAAGCAGGCAAGTTGCTCCTGAAAATAATTTCATTAAAATGGATTAGCTTTCTCTCTGCAGTAATTGGAATAGCACAATTGAGCAAATTTAGTCAGCAAGCAGCATGTGACTGCCTTCACCCTCGCTTCCTTTTCTCACAGCAATATACAAATTTTTAAGATAAAATTTTAATTTGTTATTAATAATTTGGAGTTTGCTTTAAAGCTGCATTTTGTGGTATATTTTGTTTTGCTGTTTCTAAGGATGCCCTAACATAAAAGCCCTGTAAGGTTACTGTGCAATGTCACAAACTGTGCTTGCTTACAACTAAGCAATTTCCAACAGACAGAATATCGGCTCCATAACTGTAATTCCACCCCAGAAGAGACTTACTCTGTTTTTTATTTGCCTGACACAAGGCTGCTAAAGGTATGAGTGCCTGATGCCAACCCTAAACCATATAGAGAAGTCAAGTTTCATGTATTGCAGGTCTGATTTTAGGTTGTCAATGCTACATTCAGTGCAAGATGAGGGTTGGCATTTCAGTTGGAAAGGGTCAAAAGTGATTTAAGATCTACAGCAATTCTGTTCAGATGCTCCTATCTGGATAAACTCAAGTTTTAAATAGTTAAAAAGCAAACAATATATTCACTTGTTGCTGTTATTTATTAATACCTCATAACGACTACAACACACACACACAAACACATTTTTGAGCAGAAAGGATTTGAAATCCACACTCAGACATGAAGCTCACTTGGTGCCCTTGGGCCAGTCACTGTCTCTGAGCCTCACAAACTTGTTTCAAGGATGAAATAGGAAGGAGGAGGAGGAGAGAGAGGTGGGAAAATATTGTTTAAAAAGCTGTAGTCGTAGGCATATCAGTGTATTCAAATCTGAATTGTCAAATTGTGTTATTATTGTTGTTATGGTTTTTGTTGTTTGTGTCTTTTGCGGTTGATGTTTGTATCAAAAAAATGATTAAACATTTTTTTTTAAAAAAAGAAGGAAATGGGAAAGCATCTATGTACACCACCATGATTTCTTTGAGTAACAACAACCACCCATTTAAGTGTTTATACCAGGAGCACTGACCCATCCCCATATATACCCCCGTGGGTGGGAAATCAACTAAGCATTTATATTGCTGTTGCAATCAACTTGTCTACCCCCCCACACACATTTCCCTCGCTATGTCATCTATAGGTTCCTAAGCCAAAAAGCAGAATCAGCACCCTCAGCTCTTTTGTGAAGGCTCTTCCATGCTGAATGACATTGTGTACAACTCAGATTTGAAATTAAAGCAGTGCTGACACTGATGCATAAAGATTAAATGACAGTTCATTGGCACAGAGGTCCTTACTGGCGTCCTACGTACAGACCTCAAATTCACCTTAAGGAATTCTCCCATGCTTGCGATGTCTCTGCTTGTCATCTGGGTGACAGTCCTCCATACTGAATTGTATTTGTTTCCTCCATAGGGAATTTCCTTGTGCATGTGTTTGTTCATTGTTCTTTCTGCTTGCTCTTCTATTCCCTGTAGAAAGGACAAATACAAAGCAGCATTTAAATAGTTCCCTATAGAAACAGCTAGTTCCACCATATGCCTTTGAGATTTTAAGCATCTATCGGAAGAAAGAAAAATGAAACGCAGCTGTGGTTCAAGGGGGTTGGGGCAGAGTCAGGGACCTGTTTTTCAGCCTGAGGGCCACATTTGGTCATAGTCAACCTTTTGGAAGCCATATGTCATTGGGTGGAGCCAGATGCAAAAGCAGACAGAGAAACATAAATAGACCTGTTTGTGGAATCCACATAAGATCTCCTAACAATTATTTATTTGGCTTTATCTTTTCACAGTTGACATATTGTACCATATATAAGCATGGATTTTGCGAGTGGTCAACAGTGTTGAAATAAAAATATATGTCACAGGAAACTAAATCAGGATTTGGAATCACCTATTAAAGCATTAAACTGTAAGCTCCTGCAATGGCAGGGAAGGAACATTCTCTGAAGGTCCTCTCCTTAGCTCATATGAGTGGTAATTTTCCAGACACCTGGGCTGGCAAGGAGAGGGCAATGTATTCTTGCATACAAAGGGACACTGCCTAAAATCTGGCTTAGTCTGGTCAATGGGTTTCTCCAGACTTAGACATACTTAGAGATGGTATATTAAAGTGCAAGGTCTGCCAACCTCTTATTTGTGAGCTAACTTTGTGACTACACAGTTAGGAATGGAAGAGAAGTTTGCTTCATTCTTATTTTCAAGTTCCTAATTTACAGTTCCTGGACTCATATGTGGATCAGAAAAGAGTTAACAATCAGAATATATACTTCTCTGAATTTTGGGATGCAGTTCTGTTTTTTAGAATGCATTGAAATGTTTTTTAATGGGAAAATGCATTCATAATGCATATTTTAGAGGATAAATGCACACAAAACCTTACCCAAAAAAGCTGATTTAGGACAAAAGAACATATAAAATTAAGTATAATTTAAATGCACAAATTTCATTCATGTTAACAAAAAATCCACGGGAAATGGAACACAATGGGCTTAGAAATGAATACATGTGAAACAGGCATGGAATGGAAATAGGCTGATCTCCCCATCTCTATAAAAAAGGGGGGGAAATGTAAATGGATATATTGATTGATAATCTGGCTGTTAAATTTTTATATATATATATATACTGCCCTTCATCAAAAGATCAAAGGGTAGGTCACAATATAAAAATACAAAATGAGAACACAAAATACATAACAAAACAAAAACAAACCAATAAAAAGTATTGAATTCATTATGTCGACATTCAAGCAGCTCTTTTCTTGCTTTTCCTTGATGCTTTCTATCTTAGGAACAAAATGGACAAAAGATTTATGGGATGCTGAAGTCATACTTTTCATTTCTTCTTCCCCAATGAAAACAATACATTCTGCTTGGAGGAAATCCAAAACAATAAATAAAATGTCTCTTGTCTTATGCTCCTTAATGATGAAACCCCGCCAGGAAGAAAGAGTTATAGGCTGCATGCTTACTCAGAAGTGAGCTTACACCCATGTAAATTATTCACGTGAAATATAAGGTTGCTTCAGACATTGTGTTTTTCTAGATGGATGATCAGATCCCACCCACATTCCGTGGCTGTATCTCATCCACATACTCACTGTGGCCCTGGTTTTTCTCCTACTTAATTCTGATTTAACTCAGATGCTTTCTAAAATTCTAGAAACATGTAAGGACATCTTTGTGTTTCTTCAGTGTGTTTGCCCGTTGGATATCTATGTGCACATGCCCATTGACAAAAGACTGTAGCAGAGGTGAACTTGCTGTTGATGTGCTTACACATATGATTGCAGGGAGACCAATTCTGTGCAGTTTTTAATTTATCCCACCGTGTGCTTCTGCACATTGGTAGAACATGGGTGGCACTGTGGTCTAAACCACTGAGCCTCTTGGGCTTGCCAGTCAGAAGGGTGGCAGTTCAAATCCGTGTGATGAGGTGAGCTCCCATTGCTCTGTCCCAGTTTCTGCCAACCTTGCAGTTTGAAAGATATCAGTGTGAGTAGATAAATAGGTACCACTGTGGCAGGAAGGTAAACAACGTTTTTGTGTACTCTGGCTTCTGTCACGGTGTCCCGTTGCACCACAAACGGTTTAGTCATGACCCGGAAAGCTGTCTGTAGACAAACACTGGCTCCCTTGGCCTGAAAATTGAGCTGAGCGCCGCACCCCATAGTCACCTTTGACTGGACTTAACCATCCAGAGGACCTTTACTTCCAAACAGCAAGACCAATGGTCAGGAATGATGGTCCCTGTAGTCCAGCAATATCTGGAGAGCCATAGATTTTCCTACTCCTGGCCTAGAGCTAGAACTTGTCATTCTTAATAAGGTTTGTTTATAACTTTTTAAAGAAAAATGTTAAGCCAGTGTTGCACTTACAAAGGGTTATTTGAAGGGTCCTTCTCTATATAGAGAGTAGCCCATCTCATTTCCTTTTGTCTACGCTTTCCCATTTGTATTCATTATTCAGATTCCCAGCAATTTTTCTTCCTCTTTAGTAGGCACTATGTACCTTCAGCAATGATACTGACATGAAATAAACAAAAGAACACATTCAAGGTCAGTGGACACATTGCTACATTAGTAACCTCCATTTATACTGAAAACATATAGAAAGCATTTCCATATGTTTATCCATTTACCTCACCTTGATACAAATGCTTAAAGCAATTCACAAATTAAAGAAATAGGTATTATTAGGACAACATGATATCTATACAGAAAACAAAAACAAAGACAGCAAAAATATAAGCCACAATAAGAATTAAAAACCAGCAGTTATAATTAATCAAGACTGAATTAAAACTAAGCATGAGAAAATAAAACAACATTATTTTCACCTATCACCTAACGCCAAGTGAGTCAGTGTGGTGTAGTGGTTAGAGCAGCATTTCTCAACCTAGAGTCCCCAGTTTTGCTGGACTTCAAACCCCAAGTTCATGGGCTCCTTATATAAGACAGCCCAGGTTTTAAGATTACAGGATAGTCTCTTCTTGTTCTATGGATAGATGTTGCCTCTGGTGTGGTAATTCAGGATGGGGATGGATTTATGAAACTCCCTCCCTCTGCAGTGCAGTGCAGTGCCATTGATATCTGATTCCTCCTCCCACTTAAAAGCACACATTTTCACGTAAGTCTTTTGTAAGGTTGCCATACATCTGGGAAATCCCAGACATGTCCTCTTTCGGGGGCCTACATGCCCATCCGGGGCGGGGGGGTGTGTGTTTAAATTTAGAAGCAAATGTCCAGGTTTGTGTGGGGTTTAATTTTGTGCATGTGTGTGTACTGGTGGTTCAGGTTCAGGCTCTGGTCCTGGCTTTGGTTTGGGTGCGGGTGGCTCAGTGCACAAAAGGAGAGTCAGGGCAGCTAGCAGAGCTCACAGCCAGGAAAGCTTCTTCCCTGCGTGTCTGCTCTGCCCATCCACTGAGCTGCCCTTTCCCTCCTGCAAGCAGGAGGGGATGGGGCAGCTTGCAGAGCTGACAGGCAGGGAAATTACCATTAGGGGGAATTTTCAAAAATTGGCAAAATGCCTGATTTTTAACTCTGGAAATGTGGCAACCCTATCTTTGGGGGGAACTGATTTGCTAAGGTCTATTGGTCGCTTATATAAGGCTGGTTATAAATGATGAGGTGACTCTCTGTCTTGAATCATAGAACCAAAGAATTCTAGAGGTGGAAGAAACCAAGAGGGCCATCTAGTCCAAGCCCCTGCAGTGCAGTACAGTGGTACCTCGGGTTACAGACGCTTCAGGTTACAGACTCTGCTAACCCAGAAATAGTACCTCAGGTTAAGAACTTTGCTTCAGGATGAGAACAGAAATCGCACGGTGGCAGCAGCGGGAGGCCCGATTAGCTAAAGTGGTACCTCAGGTTAAGAACAGTTTCAGGTTAAGAACGGACCTCCGGAACGAATTAAGTTCCTAACCCGAGGTAGCACTGTAATCTGTTGCCAGTATAGGGCTCAAACCCTCAACCCTGAGATTAGGAGTATTGTGCTCTACCGACTGAGCTATCCCATATATATTGATATGGTTTTATTTTTAATTATCTTTTTAATTAGCTTTATAATTACCTTTATGGCTATTGTGCATATGTTGTCAACCTCCCTGGTATCTATGATGAAAGACGGTTAAAAATAGACTTGAATAAACAAACATCTGCATAGGGTGACTGTTCTAATTAAGTTATTATGACAGTGATCTATAGCATGTAAACATACTTAACATGTATACATAAATGTGTAGGTAGATTCCCCCCCCCCCCATGATTTATGTCCTATCAAAACATTCTCCCTTTTTCTTTTATTGTAACCTGTCTTTTGATTTCAAAGTGCCTCCTGCAAATACTTATGATAATTGGGTACATTGTTCGGTACATCACAAACAATCTTTTTTGACTCCCTGCTGTCCATAGCCACTATTAATTAAAAGCATACATAAAACAGACATCTTCCCTTGTGAGCTCTCACACTGAACAAATGGTCTTAATAAAGAGAGTGCGAATAATTGTCTGGTGTTTAAAAGAAAATGAAATGAAAGGTAAAATTACTCCAGGTTGGGTAATTCCAGGTTTCACATGTGCAACAACCAGCACTAGGATGTTGCAATCTTTAGGTGAGCAATCATTAAAGGGAGAAATACCAAAATAAATGAGGGATTAAATATATACTTAAGGTATAATGCTTCAAGGTGGGAGATTGATTTTGTTTGTCTGATGGTCCTTGAACACTAATTCAATATGGCTGATGCTATACACCACTTACGGAGTATGCCAATCTCCATCATATTTAGTCCAAATAGCAGAACAAGGATGAGAAGGATGAGCACAGGCACATATCCCAAAGACTGCAGCAGCAGCAACAATTTTCCATCTCCACTACATGCTACAATCCATTTATTGTTGTCTTTCTCCCTACTGCTGGTTTAATGCTGTAGCACCAAAGCAGGCATCAATAACATGTGGTCCTCCAGATGTTTTGGGACCACAGCTTCCAATATCCATGCCCATAGGCCTGGGCTGATGGAAACTGTAGTCCAACAACACCTGGAAGGCAATAGGTCCCCCACCCATGCACTAAATCATTCCCTTGGGAAACTGGTCACTAGATTTAGTGTGACTTTTAGCTATTACATTGTGGGGACACAGATGTGATTAGGGCCTGTGACTGCTTTGTGCTTGCATGGATGCAAAGAAGCTCAGGCCAGCAGCAGGTGTCTGGTCAGTGGCCCCATGCTGTCCTTGCTGCCTCACATAAAACTGAGGAGAAGTAGCATGGAGAGGAGGCAGAGGTCAGTGCTGGTGTCTGGGTACAGACAATGATGAATACAAAGCCTAAGCTGGAGGCAGAACCATTCCTGAATCTGAAGGTGGGACTTAAACCTCTTCCTTCTGGGAAGGAATAAACCTCTTCCTTCCTCCTTTAGTAGACAGCCTACTAAAGATAAACCATCTTTCTGGTAGAAGAGGACTGGGGGCAATTTCAGATGTTCAGCAACATTGGATAAAGTTGGTGTGATGCGTGTTGAGGACTGCTAGTGCACTGTTGCACATAAGAAGGTGAGGGGGAATATACTATAAAACGTAAACAAAACACATAGCTTGCAGTATTATAACTGAGATGATCTAGACTTTCTGTGCCTGAAGAGCAAAATGGAACCAACCATCCACCACCTCTCTCTGCGGTAAGAGAAGGTGAGGCTCTGGCTCTGGGGCCTTTTTAAAAAAGTTTGAGATACACATTCCTCTGTATTGTCTTAATCAAAGTAGTGGTGAGCTGAAATAGCCATCCCCATTTCATCATCCCACTCTCTGGGGGCAAACTGAGGCTGGCTATTTCAGTTCCATTTTCATTTTGGTTCCATTTTGTGGCCATTTTAGTTCCAAATTTGTGTGTGTGTGTGTCATGATTCAACTACCAAAAAAACAAAACAAAAAACCCCCATTTCAAGAGGGTGTGACTCACCATTCTAACAGGAGTGTTTTTAAATTACCCTTTCTCTTTCTTTTCCTTGGAACACTTTTTTGGTACCTCTCTATAAAGCCACTGGCGCTAGCTTTCGTGGTGTGGAATGAAAGCAGCAGTGGGCCTCTGGCTTCCACCACTCTACTTACAGAAAATGCATTTAGAAGACCAGTGCTTGTTCTCTTCAGGCTTCACACAATCCTAGACATAGGTTGTCTGTGAATTCAATGTGAGGCTCACTAACAAGCTGTTAACAAAGCACAATCATGCCACTAAGTTTGTTATTCCATCTTCCAAGTCTTCAACTCTTCCTACTTCAAATCCTCTAAGGAAACAAGCTATATAATTTGAGACACAAGCTTTCCCCCAGAGTCTATTCCTTTGTACCCTCAAGATTGAACTGTGTTGGAACTCTAGTGGGGATACAAGTCAAAAGTTATAGTCAGAACCTGAACTTTACAGTGAGAGGGTTCTGGATCTTATAGCTTTCTATATTTGCCGAGTGCTTTTAAATCCAAAAGTGTCAATGCCCTGGGAGACTTCTTTCCCCAGAATGAAAAAGTACATAAAAGACAAAGGAGAGGGAAGAAGGAGACAAACTGGAAGAAACAGCAGTAGCATGTTCCAATTCTTTCTTTCAACACCCCATATTTTTCTTTTATTAAAAAAAGAAAAGGTTGTGAGGAGAATAACATTTACTACCCACATGCATTTCATATAATATACCACAAAGGATTTTTTTAAAAAAACAATGGTTTTTGGAGATCCAGAAGTTGATGTTATTGAACCAATGTGCTTCTCTCTCTCAGAGCCATATGTGGATGACTCTTAACTTCTTAACTTCTTAACTCTTAACTTCTCCCAACCTTGAGCTCCCAGATGTTACTGGACTATCATGCTCATCATCTGTGACCCTCGCCCATGCTGACTGGGGATGTTACCAGTTACCAAGACTCCATTTTGAACTTAACCCTATTAGATCTTCATAATTAGTCAAATGGAGATGCTTGCTCGACATCCGAACTTGAGCCCCTCAAAATGTTGTGTCCCCATATTACCTTCCATATTTGATTCAGGGGTTCACAATGCCCTCAACAGAAAGACAATGTTTACATGTTGTAAGCATAGTACCATTGGCAGACTTGCTTTTTCAAATACTGTAGAAGGATTGATGGGAACGGAATAGAGTATAAACCAGCTGTATAAGGAAATTAACAGATCATAAGCATACTGAGGCTGCAGTCCTCCACAAGGTTACCGGGGGGGGGGGGGTAAGTCTCACTGAACTTGATGAAGCTTACTTCCAAGTATATGAGAACTAGAGCTTATCAAAAACTGAGGCAGAGCTGGAATATGATATGTTAAGGTGAAATATTCTGAGACAGCCTGAAAATTATGCTTTTTGATGGTAGTGATGTGATGACAATGAGAAAAGGTATAGGAAAGACTAGAAGCTAGTGACAGTAGAGCAAGACAGACAGGGGAACAGATTGTGGTAGATGCAGAAAATATGTGGCATATATTCACCAGCTTTTATTTGAACTGAGTTAACCTTAGGGTTGAGCCATGTGACTATTTATGAGGTAGAAAAGTGACATTAGTTTTTGACCAGGCCTTGAGACAGTGTGAGGTTCTGTAACTGTGTAAGTGCCTTAATTTAATTTATGAGCTGTTTAATTTAAAGGGTAGTCCTTTGCTTCTGAGCAATGCTATCCCTGGTTGTTTTAAATTATTGGTTTTAGTTACTTTATTGTAGTTGCAGTTTGGAGGTACTGATTTTTTCTTATTTTAACTTATGTATGCATTCTCAGCCTGAGGCCGACTGATGAAAGGAGGGATATAAATGCCAAAAATAAATAAAATAATACATCAAATGAATTTTCATACAACAATTACATATAGAATGTTAATTTTACATTGAAGGGGGCTTTTCAAAATTAATTTCCACATAATGAAGTGGTCTTGTGCAGTAATCTCCATGTGCTGCAACCATAAGTTGCCACATGCTGAAATAATAAAAGCTTAAATGAAATAATAACAGAATTTCACAGAATGTGGTAACAAGCAGATTTGCTTCTTAAGGTCTGTTCTGGAAGATCATTTACTGCACAAATATTGTCGCAAAGTTAGTTTAGCATCTTATGAACAAATCCATAGCATTCAGCTAAATAATAATAATAATAATAATAATAATAATAATAATAATAATAATAAGTATTAGACTGCTTGAGCACTTTGTAGCCTCCCTCAAAGAATTTAAAACTTATCACAATATTTTAAAGTCAGATTTAGGGACCAGATTTTTAAGCATTAGTGATTCATATAGTTAGGAATGTACAGATAAGTCTAATTCCAGTCTATGTCAGTTTCACATTTGTTTGTTTGTAAATATATTTATTCACATTTCTGCATTACTCTTGTGAAGTTAAAAAAAATCATTTGCTAACTTATTTGAAGGAAAATCTATACTTAAATCTGTATTTTGTATCTGTGTTCACATTTCTAAAATAAATTTATCCTCAAAATTCTTATGCATTTTGTCACATTTTCCAATCTAAGAACTATTGTAAAACCCAGAGAAGTGTGAAACTCTATGAGTAACTCTGTTCCAATCTGTGTATTATTCCAGGAGGTGTAAATTAGGCTGATTCACCTAAAAATAATGATTGAATGAAAAATTGCCCTATCCCTAGATACAGAGTTATTTCAGCTGTAAAAAAAAATACTCAGCTGACAAAAAAGGTCTTGATATTTTGTTTTATTTCAATACGAAATCAGACCAGATGTAATTCTCCAGCCCATTTTCCATTGGAGTCCACAATACTAGTTAAGTTATACTGCAGAATCCAAAGGGGATTCTGAACAGTCATTCATAAAAGGTTTGCAAGGAGAGTTTTGTAAAAATTACAATAATAAATCAAAGCGCCAACGGTTTGGATACCATGCAAAGGGTTCTTGAAGGCCCATATATTCTATTGATCCATGGTGATGGTGGCAAAGCCTCTTGGCCTGAGATTGGAACTTCAATCTATTTGTCCAGGAGAGGCAAGTTTCTTACATCAGAGACATGGTATAATGATTACAAAGAAAAGTGGGGGGAAATGAAGAAAAAACCCACAAAAACAGAATACTTGGGCTTTAGACAAAGAGGAAGACATAAAAAGTAAACGTCCTCTATCACTTTTAAAGTGTGAAATGTACATTTGTTACGTTTCTCCCCTCTGCCCCTTCTGGTTAATGGAGTGGAGAGGAAACACTTGAGGCCATGTTCCTTACAACAATCACTATATTACATTTCTGCTTGACAAAACTGCTTTCTGGAAGAATAAAAGAGATTAGAAAAGAGGACCTTTCCTACTCATTTTTAGAATTTATCCCTATGTTCCACTGTTTTATACTCTCCTGGCTTAAAAAAATAAAAATAATAATTGAGACAAACACTTACAGGCCTTATTTATTACAGGAAATTCCTTTTGTTAAATAAAGAACCAGCAACTGGTAAAGAGAACAGGTATGTTTCAGAACATATTAGAGCCATAAAAATAGGTGGACTCTGCCTTTTCGGTTCAAAAGGGACCCTAAAGAAAACAGACACACATAAAAAGGAAAATAATCCTACATAAAATCCTACATAAAAGGATATGAGGAAGTAATGGCTTGCTTTGGCTGTAACACCAAACTACGGTTTAGAATCATGAGCATATGCCTTGGTCATGTGCTCTTTCCCTTCCTCCTATGACACTACTGCAAAAAGGAGATCAGAAGCTTTTATTTCTATTTTCAGTTAACAATATTTTGGTGTTAGATCCCTCACTCTAACCTATGAATAATTTCAACTATGGCTTATTGAAACAACCTAGCTTCACGAGCTCCAGTATAAGGTTGGCTTGTTGGCTTGTTTCACAAGAAACCAAAGTTAAGAGTGACTGACCACAGTTTTTCTGGGCCTGGACATAATGATAAACTGTGATTAGCTAACGAAGGAAGTTAAAGCTTCTGATTTCATTGTGGCAATGCAGGAGGTTTGGTGAGAAGAAAGAAAGTGTTTGAATCTGAGGCTCGCATAAATCTATACCATAGTTAAAAGTTAACAGTTACCTGTCTGACATTTGCATTTTAAGTCTTTTGCATATTTGTTTGAAGATAATTTTACCATTGCGTGTCTATTCCCGCCCCCTCCCACTGAATGGGATAAAATAAAGACACAGGACACGGAATTTAGGTTAATGGGCGAAAAATGGCCACAACTTTATTGATTACAGGTAAGAGCGGTATTGGCTTTAGGCATTGGCCCTAACAGACTAACCGGTATAACCGGGAAGGGTTAAGCACCAACAGGGGGAGCCCCCGAGATGCACATCCCTGGGCACTCCCCGAGGGGTTACCGCTCGGGAGCGCGCTTTAGGCCCTAGCCTCCATAGGTTTCGGACGAGGCGACGCCCCCTGGAGTCCTTTAACGAGCTACCCTTCAGCATTTTGGGGGAGGTGATGGCATTCCTCCCCCCCCATCTCATTTGCATAACAATACCCCTGCCAATGCCTAACCGCCAAAACCAAGGAGTTGCGACGTTTTGCTACGAGGTAGGCGAAAAAACCAAGTGGCTTCCAAAATATAGCCAATTAGCCAAATGGAAAAACTCCTACCAGGCCCCTTGCGGCGACCAGCCGAAGCCCATAGCAAAGTCCAGATGAGAACCTAAAGGGTGGGTGGGAGGGAAACCGCAGCTGCTGGAAGGAAAAGAAAGGGCGAGTATGGGCTTCCCCGACCTTAAATGCCCCTTACTCGCCCCGCCCCCGCCGCCAGCCGATTGGCTGGCCAATGGCTAATGCATAATAATGATCCCGGGATTCCCTTGTTCCCGCGGGGCAGCAGCCAGCCGCCCCGCGGGAGTGTGAATGGGGCGTGAGACCGCAACCCCCCCCCTCCTGATGTCGGGAGTGGCATTCTCATATGATATGCCAAGTTTAAATTAGTTTATTCTCATGTGTTACTGTGGAAAACCACCTATCTATCTACCTCTCTACCTACCTACCTACCTACCTACCTACCTACCTATTTGTCTCACTAACTATCTGGCAGAGTCTGATATATTTCACATGGGGGTAATCCATTTGAAACCCCTCCCTACCTGTGTTCTCATCATGCTGGTGCATGATGTACCAAAACAAATGATCTTATTTATGCAAATGAAAGCAGGGCACGGCCACCTTACAGTTTTAGAGACACAGAGGCACTTCCACTTGCAGCTAATTGTGAAATAAGACATGCCACTTACCAAGCTGTTTTGAGAATTTTGTAGCCCATGTTACTGTCTCTGTGGTAATTACAGTGACATTTATCAACCAATCCAATAAGATGTTTTAAGACACTGGAGCTTCCCTTGTGGTATCCCACTTGGAACATTACAATCAACTCTAATTTAACATAAAACTAGGCAGAACAGAAATCTAAAATCTGGTAGGATGGGAAGAAATCCATTAACTACCTCAATCTGTTACAATGGTCCTCATTAAATTCTCATTCTTACTATAGTTCAAGCACAGGACAATGTCTCCGCCCCCAAAATAACAACATTCAATCACATTTTTCCCCTTGGCACCCAGTGATGGCAGGGCCAGAGTGTACAGTTTCTATATGCTTGCCAGGCAGCCAAGCTATACAATTTAAACAGATTTTAGACATTGTTAAAATGCTTCTATTACAGAGGCCATCCTGGAACATGGCTACAAAAGATATTTGATGTTTCTTTTTCAAAGCTTAAAATAAATAAATAACTGGAAGTACTAGAAACAGCAAAATTCTTATCTCCCCCTCCTTCTTGGTGTACATACCTAAGTGTCTGTAACAGAAATACAAAATTTTAACAGGATAGCATCTCACTACATTGGCTGGATGGAAATGCTTCAGAAACGAGGGAGTAACACGCATTCATGGCAAAAATAAGAAGACCACATGTGAAAGGAGGCCCAGAAGACTCTAATGTTCAAAATGATGGGTCATTTTCTGATAATAAAATCCCTCTTGTATAACAACTTTTGATATTTTCTTATTCTTCTGCTCATGGGAGAGATACTTTTCCTGCTGAAAAGAGGTGACACCCCAAAACAATGCACTGAATTTGCAGGTATTGTTTTTCGAGCACTGACTGTAACACACACACAAACCGACACCCCCCCCCCCATCTGCAGGGGACCACAACATGCTGGTCAATTTAGCAAGTGGGGAATTGATACATTAAAAACTAAGGTGGGGGGGGGGGCAAGATGAACCTCTGTTGAACATAGCCATATCATTTCAAAAAGCCATTTCTGGTACAGGTTGCTGTGTGTTGAGGCAGTAATTAGACATAAAAGCTAAGTACTGGAGAGGAATGGGTGGCAGTGCCATAATTTGTTGGGCACCACAAAATGAATGGTATTTGTTGCTCATGCTTCATTTTTGCAGAACATTTTGCATTTTGATGGGATAAGTATATGGAAAAATGTGCCAGATATGATTGGCCATCTCCTTTGTAAATGGCTTGTTTCCTGTTATTATAGAACGACATGTTAAACTGCCAGAAGGGGGTTTCAGGTTGTAATGGTACACTGCCCACTGCAATACAACAGGGGAAGAACTAAGAAGGATCCCATTAATCAAGCTTCAAGCCAACACATTCTTCTTTCTGCTGGTCTGCTCTTTTGTCATCTTCTAGCTTATTTGCTGTAAGCTTCATGTCTTGAATGAGACTTGAAAAGAAGGCAGCTATTCAGACTCTCATAAAAGCTTCCACTGATTTCCCGTTCCGTGCCAAAATTCTGTCAATATTAAGCAACAAGCACCTGAGTCTCCTTTATTATATAGGAGTATGTGCCCATGACTAATGCAAAGTGTTTGTTGCATCAAGCTCACACAGAAAAGAAGCCTTTGCTACACTATACTCTGTAAGGGCGTTTAAAATAAAAATAAAAAAATGCTAATTTCTCATTAACAACACGGGTGACTGACACAGCTGACGGCTGTCGGTGACAGCCCATCCACCACAAATTAATTGTTTCTAAGTTGGGTTTTGATGCTGTCAGGGGTTCAGGAGCAGAGGCAAGGGCAAGGGAGGAAACAGAGAGCGAAGGGGAGGAGGCAGAAGAAAGGATGAGCGATGACGACGACCCGAGATCTCCGAGTCTCTCCAGTGAGTCGGAGGATTCACAGAAAGGAGCACCAGTGGCCAAGGCAAGGGGGGAGTTTAGGGGGGCACCCCAGGGAGATAGAGCCAGAGGGGAATCAGAGGAGAGCAGTTGGAGATCGGGTCCAGCGTCACCGCCAGAGAACAGGGAAGAGGAAAGGAGCCAGGGGGCAAGCGCTGGCAGCTCACAGCAGGAGGGAGGGCACGAGTCAGGGGTGGCCACACCTCCATCTGGGAGCGAAGAAACGGTTAGACGGAAGGTGGAAGGTTGGGCGCGCGCGCCAAGTTCAAATGCACAGGAAGGAGGCGCAGTAGGCAGCCCGGAAAGAGAGCCGGGTCCTAAAGCCCGGCGCAAGGAGACAGGAGAGTCCGGGGGGTCAGCGTCCGAAGAATCCCGGAAGGAAGAGACCCAGGGGGGCAGAGGGACCCAGAGAAGAACAGTCAGGCGGAAAAGGTGGAGCAGGGCTAGGATATTAAGTTGGTGTACGAGGGGCGGAGATTCAGACGGAGCTTCGCCGATCTAGCTACTAGACGTAGGGTTGCACGCAGCAGCTTGAGAATGGAAACTGTAACTCAATAAAGACTTTTACTTAATGACCGTTGGCTAGCGTGATCCTCTGTGAGCTAGGATCTTGAAGCAACCCTGACAGTAAGCTCCGTCAGCTGTATTGTGGGCATCTACAGCCTCGAGGAGAGGAGAGAAGCAGGTGCCTACTAGTGAGCTCACGAACGGCAGCCGACATGACGGCTGAACAGCAGATAGCGGAACTCAGAGAAGCAGTGTCACAGCTGAATGCCGAGGCTCTCGCATCCAGGAAGAGAGAGGAGGACGCAGCTGCCGCCTACAGGGATCTCCAGGTCAGGTTGGAAGTGCTTACGAAGCAAGGGCAACAGACACCCAAACCAGAGGGGATTGGGTTGGGGAGACGCACAGGCGGTCTGGTCTCTCACTTCGATGGGAACCTGCAACAGTATCCCAATTTTAAAGCAGACGTACTGTGTGCACTGCAACTGCTGAGTAAAGATTTTAGAGATGAGCAAGAGAAAGTGGGGTTCATCATGTCTTATTTGCATGGGGATGCCAGAGCATGGCTGCGCAATTTATGGAGGGATAACGATCCGGCGCTCCAAAATGCGAATGCCTTTATTAAAGCGATGGATGCGTGTTTTTTATCAAGCATTGACGTGGATCTTGCTCGGCAACAGATTCATGGACTGAAGCAGGGAAGGGCCAGCGTACGGCAGTACCATGCCCGCTTTTTCGCCTTGGCCAGTGCCCTAGAATGGGACAGAGATGCGACCCCTGTAAGAGACCTTTTCTGGGAGGGACTAAACAGCTCTGTAAAAGATGAGATTGCGAGGGGGGAGAGACCCCGGACCACCCAGGAGGTCGTGCAGAGGGCGCTGGCAGTGGGGGTACGGCTGGAAGGACGTCCGTGGAGCAGAGACGAAGGGCGTGGAGGGCGCGAACCAGCCAGGGGCTCCTCCTTCTTTCCCAGAGAAGCAGCACGTACGCAATCCACGCCTCCGCCAGGGGGAGGAGCTGAACCGATGGAGGTTGGAGGTGCCAGGGCTCAGTCAGCAACCAGAGCCCTAGCACCAGCAGCAGTGAAAGCGAAGCCTCCTAGAGGGAACAGGAAGTGTTACGTCTGTGAGGAGCCAGGGCATATGGCGAAAGAGTGTCCCCAGAGGCTCCACAAGCTCACTGCAGCCTCAGCAATGGCGACTGCAGCAACGCAGCAAGGAGAACCACAGCAGGGAAACGACGCTGTCTGGCTGGAGGAAGAGGCACTGGGGCCCAGCCAGACGTATTAATGATGCAGTCCCCAGAGATTTTACAGCCCGTGAACCCCCTCCCGCCCAAACCAGTGGTGAGGCTCACCGCGTCGCTCCAGCTGCCCAATGGCATCACCATGGACGTGCCAATCACCATTGACTCAGGCAGCAATGCGGACTTTATGGGGCAGGACTTTGTCAACCAGCATGCTATACAGTTGCTGCCGGCCACACTGCCCCTGCAGGTGGTCACGGTGGATGGCAGGGAGCTGCTAGGGGGGCAAGTGGTGCAGCAGACGCCACCGATGGTGATGCGACTTGGGAATCACCAAGAAGTCATCAGCTTCAACGTCACTCAATTGTCGGACACGCCCATTGTGTTGGGCATGAGTTGGCTGGACAAACACAGCCCAACGCTGGCTTGGTACCAGAGGCAGCTGACCTTCGGCTCTTCCTTTTGTGCTGAACACTGCATCGTGCCCAGGCAGGAAGGAGAGGAAGAGGAGTCACAGCTACTGCTAGGCACGCTGCAAGCGATTCCCCACAAGTACGCAGAATTTTTGGAAGTTTTCTGCGAGAAGGAGGCAGACAGGCTACCCCCTCACAGGCCATATGACTGCAAGATTGACCTGCTGCCAGGGGCGGCGCTGCCTAAGGGGAGACTGTATTCCATGTCAGAGGACGAGCTGCAAGAACTTAAGGAGTTCATAGATCATAATTTGGAGCGCGGTTTCATCCGAGAGTCCAAGGCGGTGGGAGGCAGCCCGGTGTTCTTCGTTAAGAAGCGGGATACGCCCCAAAAGAGGCTCGTAGTGGATTACAGGATCTTGAACAGTGTGACTAAGCCGTCGGACTTCCCCATGCCCCGAATTGACGACCTCCTCGCAAAGGTGCGGAAGGGCAGAGTGTTCACCAAATTGGATCTGCGAGGTGCGTACAACCTCATTCGCATGCGGGAGGGAGACGAGTGGAAAACAGCCATGTTCACGCCACTGGGGACCTACGAATATAGAGTTATGCCTTTTGGATTGCAAAATGGCTCCCACGTTTTTCAAGCATTCATGCATCACGTGTTGGCGGGACTTCTCTACAAGACGTGCGTCTGTTTCTTAGATGACATCCTGATCTTTTCGGAGTCGCAACAGGAGCATGACAAACACGTCAAGGAAGTACTGAACAGGCTGAAGCACCATAGGCTCTACGCCAAGCTGGAGAAGTGCCAATTTGACGTGACGGAGGTGGATTTTCTGGGCTACAAGCTGTCTGACAAGGGGCTCGCCATGGACAGCGCCAAGGTTCGAGCGGTGTTGGATTGGAAGAGCCCGCGCAACCGGAAGGAGGTCCAACGGTTTGTCGGCTTTGCGAACTTCTATCGCAAGTTTATCAAGGGCTTCGCTATGCAGACGGCGGCCATCACTGACACGCTTAGCTCCAAGAAAAAGAAGTTCATTTGGACAGAGCAGGCGGAACAGTCCTTTCAGGCACTCAAGCGTCTCTTCGCGTCGGAAGAGCAGCTGCTTCATGTCAACCCCAGCAAGCCGATGAGGGTGGAGACTGACGCCTCGGACAGAGCCGTGGGGGCGGTCCTGCTGCAGAAAGACCCGCAGGGGGTGTGGCGACCGGGAGCGTTTTACTCCAGGAAGCTCAGCAAGTCCGAGCAGAACTACACCATATGGGACAGGGAGTTGCTGGCCATTCATGCAGCGTTCAAGGCGTGGAGGCACTTTCTGATCGGCGCCAAGCACACGGTGCAGGTTTGCACGGACCACAAGAACCTAGAGCACTGGCGCACGGCACAGTTCCTGAACCAAAGGCAGATACGTTGGGCTGAGTTCTTTGCGAACTTCGACTTCCGAATAGAGTATGTCCCGGGGGACACCAACATCATGGCGGACGCTCTCTCCCGCAAGCCACAGTATCTGGAGGAAGCAACGCCAGCGGCCGCCATGCACATCTTCGCACCAACAGTGTGGGCGTGCGCCGCGGCAACCGTGGATCTGGAGGCGGTGCGACGAGCGTTGCAGGGGGACTCCTTCGCGCAAGCAAAGATCTCAGAGGTGCAAAGGGGCAAAGCAGCGGCCGACGGTTTCCAGCTAAGAGATGGATTGCTCATCCGTAGAGGGGCCATCTACGTGCCGGGAGACGAACTTCGCGCCAAGGTGCTGCAGCAGCTGCACGACGCGCCCACTGCAGGGCACTTCGGCAAGGAGAAGACGGTGGAACTAGTAGCCAGGGATTTCTGGTGGCCTGGAATGAGAAGGGAGGTCGCGGACTACGTGGCGAGGTGTGACACCTGCCAGAGGGCGAAGCCAGTGCTTAGACCGCCGGCCGGACTGTTGGAACCGCTGCAAACTCCGGCCGAACCTTGGGAGAGGGTGGCCCTGGACTTTGTCACGGATCTGCCCAGTTCGAGGGGCAAGACGGCAGTGCTGGTGGTGGTGGACTTGTTCTCCAAGATGGCACATTTCATTCCGTGTGCGAAGGTGGCCACGGCGGAACAAACCGCCAAACTGTTCATAGACCACGTGTTCAAGGTTCACGGTCTGCCACGGTCTATTCTGTCCGACCGGGGGCGGCAGTTCATCTCAAATTTCTGGCAGCGGCTGATGGGCTTCCTGAACGTCAAGATCAACCTGGCGTCGGCGAGACACCCGCAAACCAACGGGCAAGCAGAGCGGGTCAATGCCATCATGCAGCAGTACTTGAGGTGTTATGCCAATCAACAGCCTGCGACGTGGGTGGATTACCTGCCGCTCGCCGAGTTCGCTTACAACAACACGAAGCACGTGTCCACGGGGGTCACACCGTTCTTCGCCAACAACGGGAGGCACCCCAGAACCTTCCCGGGACTGGAAAGGCTGGGGGAAGGGGAGCCGCAGACGGCAGATGCGTTCGCGTCGGAACTGCAGGAAGTCCACGATCAGCTGAGGCGCCACCTGGAGCTGGCCAAGCACGCATACAAGGTACAAGCGGACAAACGCAGAAGGGTTGGCGAAGAGCTACACGTGGGGGACTGGGTCTGGTTAGCAGCCCACGCAGTGCCGGCCAGGTCGTTGGCCAAGAAGAAACTAGGGCATAAGCAACTGGGGCCCTATCAAGTCGAAGAGCAGGTCAACCCGGTGGCCTTCAGGCTGGCGCTTCCGGAGGGTTCCAGAATGCATCCGGTATTCCACAGATCGGTGCTCACTCCCTACAAGGCACCGCACAGGTTTCAGGAACCCGGAACGGCGCAGAGTCCGGCCAGAGACAGAACAGGGCACGCAGGAGTGGCACAGAAGGAGCGCATCAACGAAGTCACAGAGATTTTGGATTCCAGATGGGGGGAAGAAGGGGTAGAATACTTTCTCGCCAGGGAGGGCACCCCGGCCAGTGCGAACAGTTGGGTGCCGGACTACGCCTTGGACGAACCTCTGCTCAAAGACGAGTTTCATGCCCTCTTCCCACATAGACCGATGCCAGCAGACTTTTTCGACGACTGGCTTTTCACACCCACGCTTTCGGGCAGCACGTTCCGGGGGTTCGACTCGGACGAGGACCCGATACGAGACGTCCGTTCCCCGGAGGGGTCGCCCTCGGGATCTGCCTCAGAACCCTCGTATTGGTGGGACGACAAACCAGAGGAACAGTGGCGCAGGAAGTGGCAAGAAGGTCCAGGCCGAGCAACGCCGCCTGGAGGAAGCGAGGGAGAGACGGACATGGACATTTTCGGGGACGATCCAGGTTTCGAGCACGGCGGCACAGAGATGGAAGCAGAGGTGACCGTCGTCGACGAGAGAAGGGAGGAAGAACCGGAAGACTTCGGAGGGAGGCCCGCTACGGGGACCGAACGGTACCCGACATTCGTCTCCTTGACGCAGCAGCACCCAGCTCCAGCACCGGAAGGAGGGGAAGGGGGAGTGGGGGGCTTCGAGGGGGGGATGGATGTCAGGGGTTCAGGAGCAGAGGCAAGGGCAAGGGAGGAAACAGAGAGCGAAGGGGAGGAGGCAGAAGAAAGGATGAGCGATGACGACGACCCGAGATCTCCGAGTCTCTCCAGTGAGTCGGAGGATTCACAGAAAGGAGCACCAGTGGCCAAGGCAAGGGGGGAGTTTAGGGGGGCACCCCAGGGAGATAGAGCCAGAGGGGAATCAGAGGAGAGCAGTTGGAGATCGGGTCCAGCGTCACCGCCAGAGAACAGGGAAGAGGAAAGGAGCCAGGGGGCAAGCGCTGGCAGCTCACAGCAGGAGGGAGGGCACGAGTCAGGGGTGGCCACACCTCCATCTGGGAGCGAAGAAACGGTTAGACGGAAGGTGGAAGGTTGGGCGCGCGCGCCAAGTTCAAATGCACAGGAAGGAGGCGCAGTAGGCAGCCCGGAAAGAGAGCCGGGTCCTAAAGCCCGGCGCAAGGAGACAGGAGAGTCCGGGGGGTCAGCGTCCGAAGAATCCCGGAAGGAAGAGACCCAGGGGGGCAGAGGGACCCAGAGAAGAACAGTCAGGCGGAAAAGGTGGAGCAGGGCTAGGATATTAAGTTGGTGTACGAGGGGCGGAGATTCAGACGGAGCTTCGCCGATCTAGCTACTAGACGTAGGGTTGCACGCAGCAGCTTGAGAATGGAAACTGTAACTCAATAAAGACTTTTACTTAATGACCGTTGGCTAGCGTGATCCTCTGTGAGCTAGGATCTTGAAGCAACCCTGACAGATGCGTTCACTTAAAAATTAGTTTGAGAGCCTGCTTCCAACAAAGACATTAGCGGCAGTGTAGTTTTATGTCAGTGGTGGAGGGAGAGGGAGGGAGGGAGGGAAAGTAAACGTTGCCTGAAGTTCCAGCTTTTGGCAATGATGAAACACTTCATTTTTGGCTTGTGAAAGGCTAGGACAGTCCTACTCTTTTTATTTACAAAGGTTTAGATTAAAATTTCATGCCCAGCTACAGAAGGCTAAAGTCAAGGAAGTGAAGGAACCAGCAAAGGGTGTTACATCATGATAATTATTGCATTTGTCAGTATACATGGTCCCACCAGCGACAAAAGGAGAAGTTAGGAAGGGCAAGCTATTTTGGAATGTGTGTGTTTCAGAAATCCTCAAATTGTTATGAACAAAGCCCATCGTCTTCTTAATTTCCCCTTGGCTTTTAATAGTTTAATCCCAGACCTACTTTCTTCCTTTTCCTGTTCTCACATGTTTACAAATATATTGCAAAATGTTCTAACCTTTTGTATATCGTATATTATTAATAGTAGTATCATTCTGGTATACTTTAAGGTAGAGTTGTTGTTGTTGTTGTTGTTGTTGTTGTTGTTGTTGTTGTTGTTGTTGCTGCTGCTGCTATTTATTTATTTTATATAATGCCCTATACCTGGGGGGTCTCAGGACGGTTCACAGAATAAAATCAAAATATAAAACAAAGTACATAATAAAAACAAAAATGACAACCCAATAATTCCTCCAACACACACACACACATACTTTAAAAGAGCATAGGGTGTAAATCAAATCAACCAAAGGCCTAGTTAAAAGGGAATGTTTTTGCCTGGCAGCTAAAGGTGTATAATGAAGGCGCCAGACAAACTTCCCTGGGGAGAGCATTCCACAGTCGGGGAGCCACTGCAGAGAATTCTTGTGTTGCCACCCTTCAGACCTCTCGAGGAAGAGGCACATGAAGAAAGGCCTTAGAAGATGATCTCAGGGTCCCGGTAGGTTCATATGGAAATGGGCCGTCCTTGAGGTATTGTGGTCCTGGGCCATTTAAGGCTTTGTAGGTAACAACCAGCACTTTGAATTGGGCCTGGAAACTAATTGGCAGCCAGTGCAGTCAGACCAGGATTGGTGTGGTATGTTCAAACCAGAGCAACCCGTGTGGTTGATATGACCATGATGGTCAGAACAACAACAATAAACATAATATTGTGAAGTGAGGGGTGTGTATGTGTAACTTAAACATGAGTCTTCGGGAATCAAGCCTCCTGGGATAGCCCATGCATGACTTAGTGGCAGAGTGTATAGTTTGTGTGTGGAGGATCACAGGTTTAATTTGCACCACCTCCAAAAGAAAACTCTGTCTGAGACCCCAGAGACCTGTTGCCCATCAGCATAGACAATAATGAGCTAGGCGGCCTAATAGCCTAAGTATAAGGCAGCTTCCTATGTTCCTGAGCTATCTTAAGTGCCACTTACATTCTGGTCCTTCAGCAAAACAAGTAGATAAGGCTTGTTGATTCAAGGGTATCCTCTAATGCTCTTCCAGCCTGAATGCAGTCAGCTGACTCCACAAACCAATTTGAGACACACTTGGCCTGATGAATCCACATTATTTCCCCAGTCTAAACAACTTGCTTCACTAAGTGGCCAAATAAACTACCTCATCTTCCTCCTGAGCTCATACTCTGCTTTTTGCCCCTTTTTGTCTCCAACTATACAACTGCACCATCAGCTGAAACTTGTCTCAGAGCTTCCTCAAGGCTAAACATTTACAAAATGGAGAGAGCAGGTGCTGAGATCAAAGGCAAAGGCTGCTTCTAAGATGTAACTGAAATCTAAGCTGTTCCTGCCAAAGTGGTCTCTAGGAAATGGAGTTTTTTTTATTCATCCTGAATCATTCACCAGGATGAGCAAAAATAAAAAATAAATAAAAACACATTAAAACCAGATTAAAGTTGAAGCATGTTTCACAATTCCAATCATGCTTTGGCACACAACATACTAAGATCCGGATTCAAATGAAGTCAACATAAGTCTTTGTATAAGAGATCTGCAAAATGATTCTTCATCATTACTTTTGCTGTGTTATAAAGCAGCAATGGGTAACTTGTGGCCCTCCAGGTATTGGTGAAAGACACCTCTCACCATCCCTCACCTTTGGTCATGATGGCTAAGAATATTAGGGATAATTTTGGAAATCTACCTGCTTGCTACCCGAGGCCCAGCTCTACCATCAGGCAGGGAATGAGTATTTTTGTTTTGCTTTTTGCATATATGCCATTGTTTTGTATAAGTTTTCATTGTGTTGTGAAATCACATCAAAAGGCTTAATGGGAGGAGGTGACCCACCTCTGTCATGAAAGAGCAACAAATGTGTCTATAGTTTTGCATAATTGTGGTTAGTATTGCCAGAGAAGGACATGTGAGGTTATCTCTGATCAGGTTGTGAAAATCTGTTCACCTTGACACCTTAGCCAGCAAGATGTCTGGTCCTGTGGGTTACCTGGAATTGGACACCATTGTCTTTCCCCCTACAACAGGTACGAGGCTACTGATGTATTGGTTCATCATTTTGTTTTATTTGTGAATCATTTGTTTATATAATTTATAACCAGATTTTGCGTGCAATTTTTCTAAGGTTGAGATATGAACATTAAAAACAAACAAGAAAAAATATCAACAAAGTCAATCAACAAAGAAAATGTTGAATAGCAGCTGGTAATCCCAAATAAATTCAAATAAGGACAAGGCAGATGGTTTGTGCCTAGGGCTATTTGGGCTACAATTTGTTAATTACAGTTCGTATAGTCAATGCAAAATATTGGAAGAAACCAAATTTTCTACTGTTGACAATTAACTTTCAAGTGGCTGGCAAACTTGGGTGATGATAATTATGCATTACAAAAGATGTAGGCAAAATAGACAGCCTATACTTATAGACAATTAGGAACCCTTTTATGCTGTACTGGAAAATAATTAAATCATATTAAGGAATTCACCACAAAATAATAAATATTATTTTCCAGGCAGGCACATTATGTGACCCATGAAAGCAGCAAAATAACAAGCTATACAACGGTGATGGGATAAAATCAGGGCAAATCTTTATTGACAGCAGCAGCAGGCAGGGCAAGGGTTAGCATGGCCTTGAGTCCCAGGATCAGTTCATCATTCCACAAGCCGCATGTTGATGGAATGGATCCACTGGGTTTGGATTGCTCCAAACCTGTACCATGGGAGTTGGCCAGTGTTGAACCTTGCTGTGGTGCAAGCCAAGCAAGCAGGGGTCTCACTGGCAGACCATGGTGCAGATTCCAACCAGGCAGATACTGAACCCACAATTGGGTTTGCTGTGGTCCATTCTCCCCTCAGGCCCCTTATGGGGGTGGCCCCCCATACTATGTTGATCCTGACCAATGCCATTTCCGCCCTCATACAAACAATGTTCTTCCACCTAACAAACGAAATCTGTAATTTCACTGAGGGATAGGTGGGGGTGGGGGAACTCAACCAAGTGCCCATCAGGTTGAGAGAGAAAAATTCCTTTCCAGCCCTGTCAACCAGTGACCCAAAATTGCTCAGTGAAGGCTCTAACCCAAGGGAGGGTGGGTGAGTGGAAAGCTCTCAAAGCAAAATGCCTGTGAGATCCATGGGAAGCAGCCTTATAAAGCATGGGAAGCAGCCTTCATGGGACAGCTTTTCCCCATGATCCCATCACACAGAGAAGATACTGGACAAAACCTTGTCCAGTATTTTGCTGCAATCTATGGGCCATAGCGCCACTGGGCAAAGGCGTCCCGTGCTTATTGGGCATGGAAAGGGTCTTAATAGATTTTCTAGTTGTAACCTCTCTGTGGGGATATTTACTGTATATTTATTTTCTTTTTATGAAAACAAAAATGGTTATATGCAAAGAGAATTCATTTCTAAATAAGCAGGTCTTTACAGTCCATTGAAATAGTCATGTATCTGATGACCTTCTTATGAAACTGCTTTATGCTTATCCATAGAACCATCCAGCTCATCCACTCTGACTGGTAGCAGTTCTTCAGGTTTCAGATATTCAGTGCATAACTGGCTCAGTATTACTCAGAGCATATTGGGTGAGCAAGAAATTGAACCCGGGTCACTCAAGTACTAGTCCTACCTTCTAACCGCTAAATCACAGTGATTCTCCTTTAGCTAAGTGAATGGGGCTCATTATGGAGATCTCACTAAAAAGTTGGTACTTTCCAATGAAAATGTAAATTCTTTATAATTTTCTGTAGCATACCTTTCCCAGTGGCAATGAGATATTTCTGCAGATCTGCTTGGCCTTTCAATACTTCAACCTCACAGAACACAATCTTTCCCCATCTTTCTAAATTGCCATAACCCTATTATATAAATGGAGGAGGTCCAGAAATTCTTAGCCAAGTGTTTATTGCAGTAGTGATGTCACCAGATCATAGTATTTACACACACACCCTGCCACCACAAGAACTATACAAGCGGTATAACTTATAGCTAAACTGAGCATTCAAAATGTAATTTTCTTCCAAATAATGAACAATTTTGAATTGGCTGTTCCAATTAATTTGCAGCACAGAAGGTGGAGCTGCTGACAGCATCATACTGAGTTATGAATATGGCAAGAGAAAATTAATACTCATATAAAGTGTAAAACATATAATCAAACTTACATTATCCATCCAGATCCACATATGTTGGTTCACACTGAACATGTTTAGAAACAGCAAGCAGAAATAATCAATTTCAGAAACAGCTGGTTGTGAAAGTAATAAAAATAAGAATAATTAAAGTCAATCTAAATGTGACTGAAATCTTGTTAACTGGTTCAGTGACACCACAGAAGGAATCTCATTTCCTATAGAATGCATGTGGAAACTTTTCTTCCTGAAAGCTGCTAGATTGAATGGGTTCGGTGTATATATTCCTTATAACCACATCCTTCTATATCTTTTCTGGTGACATCCCCAACAAGAATAAGGACTGGTATCTTATATTTTAGGAATGAGCCACTGTGCAGAAACACAGGAATCTAGTTCATTAAAAAATTGTGCCTTGGAAGATCATTCCCAACATGTTTAATTGTGTGCTAGATCTGTTGGCTTCCACGACACAGCCAAACTGCTCAGGTACAAGAAGAAGCACCCTATCAAAATAAAATGCAGTTTCTGTCAGTGTTATGCCAAAATCTGCCCTCTGATTTCTCAAAATAATCTTGCTCTGGTGATTAACTGCTCTGGAATCTTTCTGAAATGTGGGTCTTGCTCCTAAAATCCAGTGCCATACCAAGCTTTACAAAAGCCCCATTTCATGTGCATGTCATGATATCTCATCATGTTCTATGAAAATCTCTTTGCTAGTGAGCATGGGCAAGGGAACAGACTCCTGCTTTTGATAAGTTCATATGCAGAAATGTAAGGTTGCATGTGATACTTTTAGATTTTGTTTGCTTGAAGGCTGCTTCTTCCTTAAATCTGTTCCTATTTCTTGATGTGCTCATTGCTGAAGTTCACTTGGAGTGTTAGGCATTCCTGGGGATATAAAATTGGTTTCTTAAATGCTTTAAGAAAGGAACACTCACTTCAAGCAAACCCAAGTGTGATAAACACCATAGAAGAAGCTGCAATGAAACGACACAACAAAACAAACCTTATAAGCTTAACCTACAAGGCACTGTAAGCTATTTGTGAAGCAGTTTCAAAAACCTGTGTCTTGGTGTAACACTGGTTTAATGAATGCTTGTAAACAAAAATAAATAAATCATAAGCAACTTATTAAAAACAATGCAACAGAAAACAAAACATTGCTTGTTTGTTTGTGTGTGTTTGTGTTTGTGTGCGTGTGCTTAGTGCAGCTCTAAATACATTGCTTTTATATCTGGATTAAGGTAATATATTTGAGGCAATATTAGTACCAATTAGTACAATTCACTGTTGGAAGAGCAGATTTGTCTCTGCTGCCATAACTACTTGTGATTCGAGGACCTGATCCCCGCTTGGGGAATGAAGACACGTGGACACAGTATATTAGGTTAATGGGCAAGTAAAGGGCACAACTTTATTGATTACAGCATGTGAGAAGGTATTGGCTTAGGCATTGGACCATGGACAATTTGACTCCACCCACTCGGAGAGGGGTGAGTCTGCTGAGGGGTTAACCACCAGTAGGGGGAGACTGTTGATGCAAATACAACTATAAGCTCTCCCCTGATGTCACCGAGGGTCGTGCCATGGCCCCCCGCCACACAGGGCATCGGACAGGATCCACGACCACCGGATTCCTTTAACGGAATACCCAAAAGTGAAGGGGTAGGCGATGGCCACACCTTGCCCTTCCATACACCAACAACACATTCCAATGGCAGATCGGGAGCGAATGGCAGGGAGAGCTGGCGTGGCCGCATTTGAGCGGCTAAACCACGCCCCCTTGGTGCCATCCGATTGGGTGTCCAACTGGGGGGGCGTGGCGCACCAGCGATGGTGAGAGGGCAGGGGGCTGAATCGTTTCCCAGTCACAACCCCTCTCCTCCAGAAGGAGGAGAGGCTTTCCCACATCATGTCATAGTGAAAACATGCCAGCTCAGGGGATAGCAAATAATAATACAACTACAGTGGTACCTCGGGTTAAGTACTTAATTCGTTCCGGAGGTCCGTTTTTAACCTGAAACTGTTCTTAACCTGAAGCACCACTTTCGCTAATGGGGCCTCCTGCTGCCACTGCGCCGCCGGAGCCTGATTTCTGTTCTTATCCTGAAGCAATGTTCTTAACCTGAAGCACTATTTCTGGGTAAGCGGAGTGTGTAACCTTTTTTTATTATTATTAAATATTTTTTATTACATTTTCAGATACAGAGTCAGAATTATAAAAAAACATAGAAAAAAGGAGAGAAACAACGAAAGGAAAAAAAAGAGAATCCAACTTTCAGAAATATTTTTACGTATCTGTCAGAGCTGGCTCCAGGTCCCAGCTCACAGAGGACCCACGCTAGCCGGTAGTAATGTACAAAAGTCTTTATTGAAGTACAGTTTCCATTTCCAAGCCGCAGCGCCCCAGCTCTACGTCTTAGAGGCTAGACCAGCGAAGCTCCATCTGAGTCTCCACCCCCTGTACACCAGCTTAAGACTCTAACCTTACTCCACCTCTTCCGTCTCTCCTTTCTCCTCTGGGTCCTTCTGCCCCCCGGGGTCTCCTCCTTTCTGGACTCTTCTGACGCTGACACTGACCCCCCTGACTCCTCCCCCTCCTTTCGGCAGGCTTTGGGACCTGGCTCCCTATCCGGGCTGCCAACTGCGCCGCCCTCCTGTACATTTGAACTTGGCGCGCGCGCCCAGCCTTCCACCTTCCTCTTGACCGTTTCCTCGCTCTCCGATGGAGGCGTGGCCAATCCTGACTCCTCTCCTCCTGCTGGCGGTGAGCCTCCTGGTCCCGATACCTGGGACTCCTCCCCCCTACTGCGCTCTGGTGGGGAAGCTGGTCCTGATTTCCAACTGCTGCTCTCTGAGTCCCCTCTGGCCCCTTCTTCCTGGGGTGTCCCCCTAGGCACCCCCCTTGCTCTGACCATGGGAGCCCCTTTCTGTGAATCTTCCGATTCGCTGGAAAGACTCAGAGACCTCGGACCGCTGTCATCGCTAACATTTCCTTCGGATTCCTCCCCCTCGCTCTCTATTTCCTCCCTTTCCTGTGCCTCTGCTCCTGAGCCCCTGACAGTATCCTACTGGGCTTCCCCACATCTCCCAAACCCTGCGTTCTTTACAATAAAAATATCAGCAAATTATTACCTTGTTTCATACCTTACTTGTATCTTTCAAATATTATATTTCTGGATTTAAAGTACTTTTTATCAATTACTTATACCTTAAAATAAACATAATATTACTTTAAATTTCAACCTTGTCTTCCTTATAATTTAGTTTCCTGTTCACCAAATCTAGTTGCAGAAGCTAAAATTTCCAAATCATGCAAATTCTTAACATTCATACAACTTGTAGTGTTTTTGTAAATAGTCCTTAAATTTTTTCCAGTCCTCTTCCATTACTTCTTCTTCCAAATCTCGGATTCTGCCCGTCATTTCAGCGAGTTCCATATAGTCCATCAATTGCGTCTGCCACTCTTCCAGTGTGGGAAGATCTTGTGTCTTCCAATATTTTGCGATAAGTATTCTTGCTGCTGTGGTTGCATACATAAAAAAAGTTCTATCCTTCTTTGACACCTTCTGGCCGACAATGCCCAGGAGGAAGGCCTCTGGTTTCTTAGGGAAGGTGTACTTAAACACCTTTTTTAACTCATTATAGATCATTTCCCAGAAGGCCTTCACTTCTGGACAAGTCCACCAGAGGTGAAAGAATGTCCCTTCAGCCCCCTTACATTTCCAACATTTATTATCAGACAGGTGATATATTTTTGCAAGCTTGACTGGGGTCATGTACCACCTATATATCATTTTCATAATATTTTCCTTCAAGGCATTACATGCCGTGAATTTCATTCCAGTGGTCCATAACCTTTCCCAGTCTTCAAACATAATGTTGTACCCAATATCCTGAGCCCATTTTATCATGGCTGATTTGACTGTCTCATCCTGAGTGTTCCATTTAAGCAGCAAGTTATACATTCTCGAAAGTACCTTAGTCTTAGGTTCTAACAGTTCTGTCTCTAGTTTCGATTTTTCCACCTGGAATCTTGTTTTTTTGTCCAACTTAAAAACCTCTTGAATTTGAGCATAATGAAACCAGTCTTGCACCTTATGCTTTAATTTTTCAAAGCTCTGCAGCCTCCAATTGTCTCCAATTTTTTCTAATATTTCCCAATATTTCGGCCAACCGGCCTCCATATTGGGTCTTTTTCGAACCTTGGCCTCCACTGGTGATAACCACCTCGGAGTCTTACCTTCTAATAAGTCTTTGTATTTTGTCCAGACCATAAATATTGCTTTTCTGACAATATGGTTTTTGAACAGCGGAGTGTGTAACCTGAAGCGTATGTAACCTGAAGTGTATGTAACCCGAGGTACCACTGTATAGTACCATCATACTTCTTTGACTGAAGTAAGAGATGCAACATGCCCTTATCCAGTAGCCAGGGTGGTGTAGTGGTTAGAGTGTCAGGCTATGAGCTGAGGGACCCGGGTTCAAGTTCCCACTCAGTCATGAAGCTCACATAGTGACCTTGGACCAGATACTGCATCTCAGCCTAACCTAACTCACATCGTTGTTGTGGGGATTAAATGAGGAGCGTCTCCACCCCCATCGTTCAGCCCGGACACTGAGATCCAGCGCCGAGGGCCTTCTGGCGGTTCCCTCATTGCGAGAAGTGAGGCTACAGGGAACCAGACAGAGGGCCTTCTCGGTAGTGGCGCCTGCCCTGTGGAACGCCCTCCCATCAGATGTCAAAGAGATAAATAATTACCTGACATTCAGAAGACAACTTAAAGCAGCCCTGTTCAGGGAAGTTTTTAATATGTAACGCTGTACTGTTTTTAACACTGATTGGGAGCCGCCCAGAGTGGCTGGGGAAACTCAGCCAGATGGGTGGGGTATAAATAATAAATTATTATTATTATTATTATTATTATTATTATTATTATTATTAGCAACCTGGAGCTCATTGATGGAAAGGTGGGACATAAACAAACAAACAGATAAATAAATAAATAAATAAATAAATAAAATATTTGTTAGAGCAAGACTGGGGTAAACCATAAGAACAAAATATTTTGCGCAATGGATCCAGATAGCCCCTTTTGTGATCAGGAAAAAAAATGGTTATGGAAGGAGGGGGGGAAACTAGCCTTTTCTTTATAACTACATTTTAGATTTATCATAATATCCTACTTTTCCTCCAAGGAGCTCCACAGGCCATGGTTCATGCAGCTTCAAAACAAAATGTTGGAGAAAAAAGACACATCAGTTGGCAGACCAGTGCTAAGCAGAGTACAGGATTTATGTCTGTGTGTCAAGGGCTCTTTGGATCAGACTAGGGCCATACCCTCTGAGATGTTGCTGATTGTATTTTACCCTTTCCCCCCTGAATTTCAGGGGAACTTCTATATATCAGGTCACTTCACAATTTTTCCAACGCTGATTGGTGGTAGTCAGTGGAAGCTGGTGCCCATTGAGACTGGTAGGGTGGAAGTCAGGGAAGCTGGCAGTAAGAGGTGCCAGAGTAAATCACTGCTAGAGCTAAAGACAATCTTAGGTGGAGACAACTATTTCAGCTTTTCTCCCCATCCTCCTCCCTTCAAGGGCAGCACCAAGACTAAGGAGAAGGAGGCTGACAGCCAAGGCCACCCCCTGGACTGGTTGTAAGTATGGAAGCAGACAGGTAGGGGCTGTTGAGGACATTCAGGAGCCAACCATACATGCTAGGAAAGGCAAACGATTTTTTACCTATTTACAATACCAGCATTAGAAGCATAAAAAGAAAGATTTTTTATTTTAGATGTTATATACAGAAATAAAAGCTGATTAATACGTTATTGCAGGGTCTAGGTTTAAAGGGAGTGACAAAGAAATCTCAAAGCATTTGAAGAAAGTAAAAATCTTGAAATGAATTTAATGTGAGGAAACAATACCCTCGAGTTGTTACATTTATTTCACTTCCTATGAAGGATATCAAAGCTATTTTGTAATAAAGTATAAGGACTATAAAAACATCCACAATAAAACACATAAAACAGTTTCATATATAAACACACATACACACACTTGCAAAACATTAGTGAATATTCCTGGCATAGTCTGCAAAGTCCAAACTGCGTTTGTCTTCGTCTGGACTATAAACTCACAACTTCTCTAAACACAAGTGCAGCACAAGCCTATAAATGTCCACTGAGTTCATTGGGCTTACTCCCAGGTAAATATAGAAACACAGCCTAAAGCTTTAAAAGAGGGACAGTTTCCACTGCATTTGATCTTACCACCTCCATTACTTGAAGATATCATATTTCATTGAATCCATATCCAGTTGTAACTGTTTGGGGATTACTCTCTGAATAGAATTTTTTGATAAATGGAAGTTTTAGTCCCATTGCAACCTAATTTATCATTGGAATTGGAGGATTTAGAGGTTTTCAAACATCTAGACAGTAATGAATTCTCTCTGGTTGCTTTAGTTTCAAAGATGAGAGGTATATATTTAATATTTGACTTGCTGACAGGGAAGAAGTGGAATCAAAAGAACTGATTAGTCACACAATCTTCAGAAATTTTACAGGTGGATACAAAATAATGCTCATCTCTTGAACTCTCTGAAGCATAACTTCTACTTTGGGGAGACTGGAGACTTTGTAAAACAGAAAACTTCCAGCAAAACTCTTTATTCTGACACCCTATAGCTCCCTTAAGTCTTTGTCACGGACAAAAAGACAGCTTTTTGATTGCTACTTTTCTCACATGTTCCCTGTGTTCAGTTTTGAAGACTATATCAAAACTACTCCATGGAGATTAGGAAACTCGAAAGCTTCTAAGGAAATGAAGACATCTCTACTCTGATGTTAAGCCCAAATGACATTTTGACTATTACTGAACAGGTAAATCAACATCTTCAGGTGATATAATCCAGAAGTAATTTATACTTATTATATACTATGATTTGATTATCATTACAAATATAAGGAATGTACTACATAAATGCAACTCTTTATTTCACAATTTAAATCCCTTGACTTTGATTTGGAGTGATGCATGATTGGTTTTGTTCATTTGGTGGGCCTACTAAGTCCCCTCTTTCCCTGAATGGCCCCCTTTGCTACCTACTAGACTATCCCATGAAAACTTCAATTTGCTTTCTAACAAACAAAGGAGGGACGTGGGTGGCGCTGTGGGTTAAAGCCTCAGCGCCTAGGGCTTGCCGATCAAAAGGTCGGCAGTTCGAATCCCCGTGGCGGGGTGCGCTCCCGTTGCTCGGTCCCAGCACCTGCCAACCTAGCAGGTCGAAAGCACCCCGGGGTGCAAGTAGATAAATAGGGACCGCTTACTAGCGGGAAGGTAAACGGCGTTCCGTGTGCGGCTCTGGCTTGCCAGAGCAACGATGTCACGCTGGCCACGTGACCCGGAAGTGTCTCCGGACAGCGCTGGCCCCCGGCCTCTTGAGTGAGATGGGCGCACAACCCTGGAGTCTGTGAAGACTGGCCCGTACGGGCAGGGGTACCTTTACCTTTACCTAGAAACAAAGGAAGACTCTGTATCATTGGAGAGGGGATCTAGGTCAGTGGTAGAGGACACACTATAAATGCTGAAGCTCTTAGGTTCAATCCAGGGCAAATCCAGTTTAAAAGATCAAATAGCAAGTGATGTGACGCCTGAGACCATGTCTCCACCCATTAAAGCAGGCAATGCTGGGTTAAATGGGCAAACAATTTGTCCTGGTAATGCTGTGCTTTCACTTTCATGTCCTTACATAACTTTCTCTTTCTGTCAATAGACATAGTGCAACAATGGGTCATATGTCAAGGATACAGAGCCTGTAGCCCTTGACCAGAGTTGGGGAGAAAAGATGGTGTAATTTGCATCTAAGGGTAAAATTGCCTAATCCTCACTTTACCAAACAACACAGGAACCAAAACTGAGCTATCATTCAAAATCCGTAATTCTCTGAATTTTGCAATGCAGTTCACCAGTCAATTAATGTGTTCAAAAAATGTATATTCTCCACAAAAAATGTATATTCTCCAGTAAAATGTGCATAAAATGTATCTGTGTGACCAGGCAGCAACCCTCCCAGCCCCCAGGAACCACCAGAAAGAAATAAAGACTTGTGACAACGTGTTATGGAATTAAAATTTGGCCACAACTTTATTAAACTTTCAAATGTAGGGAGACCTTGGCTTAGGCATTGGGCGTGTATCCCCCCTAGCCCCCCAGCTGGGGGAACTGGGGCACATCAGGGTCAATGGGAAATGAGGGTACCCTGCAAGATGCATGTGTACGCAGACAGCCCACCCCATATCCCCACACACAGGGTAGTTCAGTGACAACCTTTCAGTGTATGACCAGTGACACCCATATTATGACCCCTTTAAGAGGGGACCCTGGAATCACCACCACGGGAGGGGGGTGAGTCACCACTTCACACACACACACACCCATTATAGGGAAGAAAAGACTAAAGGATTTCACCCAAGGTCTTAAACCGCCAAAGTTGTGACGAATTGCTACGGGGAAGACAATACCTGCCAATGCAGGAAAATTTCCTCCCGGTTCTTCATCAACAACCAGTCAAAAGACTGTAGCAGTGCCCGCTAAACAGAAGAAAAGGGTTAACCTGCAAACAAGAAACATTAAACAAAGGGAGGGTTGGGTGGGTGGGTGAAGCTCCTGAGCCGATTGTCTGGCTGCTGCCAGCTCCACCCCCTATTTATGCAACTGGCCCCACCTCCCAGCAGTGTAAGTTGACTAACTGAGGCTGGGTGTGAACCTCCAAAGAATAACACTGAGAGGCAGGTCAGCCCATACAGCCAGTAAGTTCCCTGGGGTCCGAAGTGCCGCGCACAATCCCACAAAGGGCACCCACAGTGTAAAGTGTGAGTGCTCAATATAAGTGAAAAGACCATGCAGAAATGATTTATATTAGTGTACAATGCTTTGCCAAAAGGGGGAATATTAGGCAGAACTGCATACAAAAATGTGTGTATTGGAAGAAATTCATACTAAAATACTGATGAATTTTCATAAAATTGTTTAAATTTAAGGGGGGAAAAAGCTAAGTGAAGTAGAATTGTGGAATTGGAGAAACAAGAAACTGAGAGAAACTGAAATGCACAGATTCAAATATCCCTCTGGTGATTTACAAATCCCATCAACCCCAGCCATTGGCCATGCTGGCTCAGATTGAGGGAGTTGTAGTCCAACAACATCTTAAGGGTCACACATTCCCTACCGCTTTCATATGTGAAATAGCCACCTTATTATGCCTAATGGCTGGGAGACTGCACTTTCCTACAGATAACAAATGTTTTCCATCTTCTCCTTTCTCCCCATATTCCTGTGTATCAGTCTGTAGATAAATGACATCACCTGCAGGCAATTTTAAGAAATGATTCTGAAATAAAACATTCTCCATTTAACTTTGCTTCTGAAGTTGATCTGGTGACAGATGGGCAGACTGAGGAAATGCTGTTTTTAGCATGAGATTGGCACTGGTATGAACCCAAAGTTTCACACAGAAATCTAGGTTAAAGGCAATAAAGGTAGAGAAGCAACTTCTTTGTAGCTTTGAAGTTGAAATAGAAGTAACAGCTTCACTGTGATAGAAGTAGAAATAGTACTGGAACCAAGCATTTTGCTGAGATACTTTCCTTTTCAAAGTGAAGTTTAGAGCACATTGCATCTTATTACTATAAGCTCTGGGGTCTGGTTCCCTATTTATTCCTAACAGACAGCTACTGAAAGCACTGAAATGGTAGCAAAACCATTCTATTAGCTCTCTTTCAGTTGCTTTGGATTGGATTTTAAGGGTGTCATTTTTCAGCAGTCTTGCTTGAATTAAAAAGCCCAGACGAGATGCACTCAGAATGATATCTGGCCAAATATCATAGCACAATGGCATTTCAAATGCTTCCTGAAGGCTATTAAAAGTGATTCTGAAGGCTCATCTTCAAAACTGAATCCTTTCTCCTCCCATGAACAAATCTAGCCAAAAGGGATTTGTCCTTTCTATAGCCTATTCCATCCTGCTGCACATTATGAAACAAACAGGCTGGAGGGTCAGTAACCATTATTCTCTCTCTCTCCTCCCCCCAATGTAAACAAAATATTATGTCCTCTTCCTTGTGTACTGATGATTGAAATCTATCCAAAAGTCAGCCTTTAATGGAATTAACCCTGGCACAGGATTCAAAGCATGGCCAATATCTCTGCCCATTATGCATGGGCAAGGAACTATGCTCTTTCACAGAGGACATCTTCACAGAAAAAGTTCTATGGATGATGTATCGAATCTGCTGTGTCCTTTCCCCTAGACAGAAACTCAGATGTTATAAGAATCCTGGTTGTGGTCATTAATGAACAACTGGAAATGTGGAGGTCATATGAATGATGTGATGCTTATTGTCTGACAGTGCAAGCCTTTTCATGTCCACTTGTGTGTAATCTCCATTGTACAATGATACTGACTCCCAGATAAATTGGATTGGACTCAATCTCCTTTCCACCAAACATGCATGGATGAAAACTGTGTAGACAGGTGTAAATGAGTCTAATCCTCAATATCTCTACATTAAAAATGGGACGGGGACACAATTTTTAGACTAAAGCTATTAAATCTATTAAATCTATTAAAGCTATTAAGAGTGAATTGTAGTGTACAAATTGCATATAGTGGTTTTCAAACTGCTTCAGGAGTTTCAAAATCTTTCCTTTCTAGAGAGGTGACCACATTTTCCTTGGAAAAGAAGTGGCTCTAATTTACAAGATTTCATTCTCCAGGAGGCATCTTGAAGGAAGGCTAAAACTTTTGATTCAAAGGACAAATGGACAAAATATATCTAAGTGCTTTTTAGAAGAAGTGTCATTTGTTTTACAGTTGTGAGGTAAGAACATGGGAACATGGCACTGTTTCCCCCCTCCCCCAATAAGGATGGTTTTTGTGCTAGGCTTAAGAATGTAAAGAGCACACGTACAGCATTTTTGTGTGCAGAATTATTAACATTGGATGAAAAAAGGGGCTCCACTTGCAGAAAAGGGACAGAATAAATGCAAAATACAACTAATCCAGAATGTGGCAGCTAGACTGGTGACTGGGAGTGGCTGCCGAGACCATATAACACTGGTCCTGAAATCCTTTCACTGGCTCCCAGTACGTTTCCGAGCACAATTCAAAGTGTTGGTGCTGACCTTTAAAGCTCTAAGCTTGTGTGAGTGTTGGGAAGACTGCTCCCTCCTTTGCCAACTCCATCCGGCCTAGGGGGCAGGACCTGCACTCACTGCCAGGGCCTCCATCAAGACCTCCGGGACACGGCTGCTGTTGCTGCTTGCGTGAGTGTTGGGAGGACCGCTCCCTTTTCTGCCAACTCCATCTGGCCTAGGGGCGGGGCCTGCACTCACTGCCACAGCATAAGAGGCCTGAGAGAGGCCCCCGGGACACGGCTGCTGTTGCTGCTTGTGTGAGTGTTGGGAAGACTGCTCCCTCCTTTGCCAACTCCATCCGGCCTAGGGGGCAGGACCTGCACTCACTGCCAGGGCCTCCATCAAGACCTCCGGGACACGGCTGCTGTTGCTGCTTGCGTGAGTGTTGGGAGGACCGCTCCCTTTTCTGCCAACTCCATCTGGCCTAGGGGCGGGCCCTGCACTCACTGCCACAGCATAAGAGGCCTGAGAGAGGCCCCCGGGACACGGCTGCTGTTGCTGCTTGTGTGAGTGTTGGGAAGACTGCTCCCTCCTTTGCCAACTCCATCCGGCCTAGGGGGCAGGACCTGCACTCACTGCCAGGGCCTCCATCAAGACCTCCGGGACACGGCTGCTGTTGTTGCTTGTGTGAGTGTTGGGAGGACCGCTCCCTTTTCTGCCAACTCCATCTGGCCTAGGGGCGGGGCCTGCACTCACTGCCACAGCATAAGAGGCCTGAGAGAGGCCCCCGGGACACGGCTGCTGTTGCTGCTTGTGTGAGTGTTGGGAAGACTGCTCCCTCCTTTGCCAACTCCATCCGGCCTAGGGGGCAGGACCTGCACTCACTGCCAGGGCCTCCATCAAGACCTCCGGGACACGGCTGCTGTTGCTGCTTGCGTGAGTGTTGGGAGGACCGCTCCCTTTTCTGCCAACTCCATCTGGCCTAGGGGCGGGGCCTGCACTCACCGCCACAGCATAAGAGGCCTGAACAGCTACCGGCAGCAATGGACAAAATGGTTTTAAATGTTTTAATTGTTTTTAATTTGCAGCACTTTAAATGGTGGTTGTTGTTTTTTATAATATTATATTATTTTATTACTTTATTTTTGCTTGGGGAGGGATAAGCATTTAGTCAGCGCTATTGTTTCTTGCTTTGTTTTGTTCTGTTTTGTTTTATTATTATCATTATTATTCTGTTAAATTATTATATAGTTTGTATTTTGCTTTTTAAGGGGTGGGGTCAGGGCTGCCTGGGAGTGGGTCCCAGCAAACAAAATGGCTGGGGCATGTTCCACAGGGGGGGATGCACTGGGACAACCGATCTCAGTGATCATGGGTAGGAGGAGGAGTTACGCTAAGACCAGACCATGTCATTACAGAGGAGGCAGGTTTAGTCGTTGTCTGAGGACTATCCCTGCCTCCAGGTCTGGTCCTGACCGGAAGGATACTGGAATCAGCAAGGGAAACCCACATGACCTGAAAGTGTTGCTGTGCAATGCCAGGTCAATGATGAATAAAACCACTGCCATCCACGACCTGATTGTGGATGGAGGATTTGACCTGGCATGTGTGACAGAGACCTGGTTGGATGAAGCAGATGGGCCTGTCCTTGCCGCTGCTTGCCCACCAGGTTTCTCTTACGCACAGCAACCCAGGTCATGTGGGCGGGGAGGGGGGGTTGCAGTGATTTTTAGGAAGTCATTAGTCTGCACCAGGCGTCCTATTGGGAAGACCCAGTTCTCTGAGTGCATGTTCTGGAAGTTGGGCAATAGGGGCAGTACAGGATTCCTACTGGTGTACCGACCTCCCCGCTGCACCAAGGATTCCCTGCCCGAGCTGCTTCAGGTCGTGGCGGATATGCTCCTGGAGACACCTAGCTTGGTTGTCCTGGGGGATTTTAACATCCATGCCGACACGACCTTACAAGGGGCCGCTCGGGACTTCGTGGAAAGCATGGCCTCCATGGGGCTGTCCCTGAATAAGTTTGGCCCAACTCATAGCCATGGACATGCCTTAGACTTGGTGTTCACCTCTATGGATGCTGGTGATCTGACACTAACTAAAAGCGAAACAAAAGAAGTGCCATGGTCAGATCACTTCCTGGTGCAACTGGACTTCTCCGCAACCCTTCCCCTCTGCAGGGAGGTGGGACCAATTCAGATGGTCCGCCCCCGCCACTTAATGGATCCAATTGGCTTCCAGAGAGTGGTAGGGGATGCTTTATCCCAAGTTGATGGCCTTTCAGCTGATTCCCTGGTGGCACGCTGGAATGCGGAGTTAACCAGGGCTATTGACTGTCTGGCTCCGAAGCGCCCTCTCCGATTGCATGGAGCCCGGACAGCCCCGTGGTTTTCCCCGGAGCTGAGGGTGATGAAACAATCGTTGAGACGGCTAGAGCGCCGGTGGCGGAAAACTCATTCTGAATCAGACCGGACACGGGCTAGAGCTCAACGTCGAGCCTACCAAGTGGCAATGGCGACGGCGAAGAGGGCCTTCTTCGCTGCCTCCATAGCATCTGCAGAAAACAGCAGCAGGAGACTTTTTCAGGTGGTTCGCAATCTATCGGAACCACCTGTACCACCGGGGCCTGGTAGGGACCCCAAGATCTCCTGCAATGCTTTTGCAAAGTTTTTTGCAAATAAAATCGCTCAGATTCAGAAGGAGGTAGACTCCACCGTGGGAGCAGGGCCAGGGCGGGAGAGTGCTAGAGTTCTGTCTGGTCCTGTTACATGGGATCAATTCCAGTCTGTTACCTCCGAGGATGTGGACAGGCTGCTTGGAAAAGTGAAACCGACCACCTGTCTCCTTGATCCTTGCCCATCCTGGCTGATAAAAGCGAGCCGGGAAGGGCTGGGCGATGGGCTCTGCGGGGTGGTGAATGCTTCCCTCTGTGAGGGAGCCTTCCCAGACCCGCTGAAAGAGGCGGTCATTAAACCGCTTCTTAAAAAAACATCTTTAGACCCGGCCAATTTGGCCAACTATCGCCCAGTCTCAAATCTACCATTCTTGGGCAAGGTGATTGAGCAGGTGGTTGCTGAACAACTCCAAGCACGCCTGGAGGAAACGGACCATTTGGATCCCTTCCAATCGGGATTCAGGTCTCACCATGGGACTGAAACTGCCTTGGTCGCGCTGGTTGATGATCTCCGGCGGGCTAGGGACAAAGGTGAGAGCTGTTTCCTAGTTCTGCTGGATCTCTCAGCGGCCTTTGACACCATCGACCATAACATCCTTCTGGACCGTCTAGAGGGGCTGGGAGCTGGGGGCACTGTCATACAGTGGTTCCGCTCCTTCCTCCTGGGTCGTGTCCAGAAAGTGGTGGTGGGGGATGAGTGTTCAGACCCCTGGGCTCTCACTTGTGGGGTGCCTCAGGGTTCCATCCTCTCCCCCATGCTTTTTAATATCTATATGAAGCCGCTGGGAGAGATCATCAGGGGGTTTGGACTGGGTGTTCATCAGTACGCAGATGACACCCAGCTCTACCTCTCCTTTAAATCAGAACCAGTGAGGGCGGTGAAGGTCCTGTGTGAGTGCCTGGAGGCGGTTGGAGGATGGATGGCGGCTAACAGACTGAGGTTGAATCCTGACAAGACAGAAGTACTGTTTTTGGGGGACAGGGAGCGGGTTGGTGTGGGGGATTCCCTGGTCTTGAATGGGGTAACTGTGCCCCTAAAGGACCAGGTGCGTAGCCTGGGAGTCATTTTGGACTCACAGCTGTCCATGGAGGCGCAGGTTAACTCTGTGTCCAGGGCAGCTGTCTACCAGCTCCACCTGGTACGCAGGCTAAGACCCTACCTGCCCGCGAACTGTCTCGCCAGAGTGGTGCATGCTCTAGTTATCTCACGCTTGGACTACTGCAACGCGCTCTACGTGGGGCTACCTTTGAAGGTGACCCGGAAACTGCAATTAATCCAGAATGCGGCAGCTAGACTGGTGACTGGGAGTGGCCGCCGGGACCATATAACACCGGTTCTGAGAGACCTGCATTGGCTCCCAGTACGTTTCCGAGCACGATTCAAAGTGTTGGTGCTGACCTTTAAAGCCCTAAACGGCCTCGGTCCTGTATACCTGAAGGAGCGTCTCCACCCCCATCATTCAGCCCGGACACTGAGATCCAGCGCCGAGGGCCTTCTGGCGGTTCCCTCATTGCGAGAAGTGAGGCTACAGGGAACCAGACAGAGGGCCTTCTCGGTAGTGGCGCCCGCCCTGTGGAACGCCCTCCCATTAGATGTCAAAGAGATAAATAATTACCTGATATTCAGAAGACATCTTAAGGCAGCCCTGTTCAGGGAAGTTTTTAATATGTAATGCTGTACTGTTTTTAACACTGATTGGGAGCCGCCCAGAGTGGCTGGGGAAACTCAGCCAGATGGGCGGGGTATAAATAATAAATTATTATTATTATTATTATATAAGCGCCCTTGGCCCAGCATAGCAGAAGGAGCATCTCCAACCCCATCTATCAGACCGGACAGTGACGTCCTCTTCTGTGGGTCTTCTGCTGGTACCCTCACTGCGAGAAATAAAGTTACAGGGAACCAGGCAGAGTGCTATCATGGCAGTGGTGCCCTCCCTGTGGAACACCCTCCCATCAGATGTCAAGGAGATAAAGAAGTACAAAACTTTTAGAAGACATCTGAAGGAAGGACTGTATTGGAAAGTTGGCTGTATTGAAAAGTTTTTAATATTTGACATTTTACTATGGTTTTACATACACTGTAAGCTGCTCAGAGTAGCTGGGGAAACCCAGCTAGATGGGTGGGGAAGAAGAAGAAGAAGAAGAAGAAGAAGAAGAAGAAGAAGAAGAAGAAGAAGAAGAAGAAGATTGATCACAAAGTACTGCTCAGAAAAATAATAATTCAATGGTCAATTTCACCTGTCAGGGTTTAAGGTTTGGAAACAAGAACCAGGTACCTGTGATAGGTATATATGCCACCTGGAATTCTGGTATATAACGGGGGCATATTGGACACAATTGGCCTTAATTACTTGTACCATATTAAACCCAATAACGATCTTCGTCTGTATTCCTTCTACCAGGATACACAGATAAAATAATGTTATTTAGAGTTATTTCTGGTTGCCTATACACCATTCAGTTGACATCTATTGGCTGACTGATGAGTCCATGTAATCTATTTTGAATTGAACCTAATCATTTAGATGGAAAATGACCAAGTTAGTATACTCAAAAACTACATGGTTTTTTCAAAGCAAATAAAATGATGTAAATTGAATGAGATGCACAGGTTGAGCCTGAAATATCTGCCACAAGCTACAGAAGTAGATGAGTCCTGAGTAGCCATGTGAGGAACAAAGGAAGCAAATTTGTCAATACCAATAACACTTTCTGAAGTCCACTGATTACAAGGGGTATGAGTATGATTTAGTTTGATGCAAATCTTTATTTAGCATGTCTCCTTATTGAGTACCAAAGTGAACTTCATGTTAATTGTGCAAATGCAATTAATGTGCAATTTTTATTATGTAAATTGCTCACCCAAGGAGAAGACTGGCCATCCTTGGAACCACATGGGCTATTTGTAATTTAAGATAATGCCACATTAGTACCAACTGAAGCTTCTTATAAAATGCAAATAGTAGCTTTGGAAAGGGTACTTTTGTTGGAACCATTCAGTCCCCGTCCCCCCCACACACCCAGTGCTTCTGATACTGCTCAGGCTTTCCCCTGGGCTCATATTCCTTTACAATTTTTTTGCACTCACATCTAGCTAGGTCCTGAGAATCTCAGGGGTCAGGAACTGGATCTGGCTGGTGAGCCAGATCATTATTTTCCCAAATCCTTTTGGACCAGATTTGAAAAGTGGTTTGTATCCACCCACCCATCAATTGCCTGATGTCAAAAGGAGGGCAGGTTGCCAGGAGTAAACATGGACCACTGGTATCAAATTGTATGGGAAACAGCCTTACTAGAAAAGCTAACCAATAGACTGAAACTGGCACGGGGACGAATAAAAGAGGATGCTTTCACCCTGGTATGGATCCCCTTTATACACAGTCCAACAAGACAACAACAAGAATACACTGACAGCATACAAATCAATATGACTATCTTGACCCAAAAATACCTTCCCCACATGGAAACAAATCTCACTGCAGCCAACTAAAAGACAACCAACCACACCCTGCCCCCCACTCTCACTACCAAGGAAATATAATAAGCAAATAGAAAGAGAACCTACCCAAGTGATGCTGACACGAAACACCACACATACACTAAGTAAAAGAATATAAGTTTAACCACACCACCCACTCTCCCCTCTCTTTTTCTCCAACCTTATACTATATACAACACTAATGTCTCACAAGAAATGTAACTGATCTGTAATTGTAATAATAATAATAATAATAATAATAATAATAATAATAATAATAATAATAATAATAATATTTTTTTAAAAAAATATATTTATACCCTGCTCTCCCCAGCCAAGGCCGGGCTCAGGGCAGCTAACAAACAATAATAAAAGCAAGTTGAATGAATACAACTTAAAAACAAGATTAAAATACAACATTAAAACATTAAAATGCAGCCTCATCACAGGAGGAGAAAGGAAAAAAGAAAGAGGGGGAGGGAATCAAATTGACTCCAAGCCAAAGGCCAGGCGGAACAACTCTGTTTTACAGGCCCTGCGGAAAGAAATCAGATCCTGCAGGGCACTGGTCTCATGAGACAGAGCGTTCCACCAGGTCGGAGCCAGTGTTGAAAAAGCCCTGGCTCTGGTTGCGGCTAATCTAACTTCCTTAGGACCCGGGATCTCTAGGGTGTTGCTATTTATGGACCTTAAGGTCCTCCGTGGAGCATACCGGGAGAGGCGGTCCCGTAGGTATGAGGGTCCTAGACCATGAAGGACTTTAAAGGTCAAAACCAGCACCTTAAATCTGACCCTGTACTCCACTGGGAGCCAGTGCAGCTGGAAAAGCACTGGGTGAATATGCTGCCATGGCAGAGACCCCGTGAGGAGCCTCACTGCAGCATTCTGCACCCACTGGAGTTTCTGGGACAGCTTCAATGGCAGCCCCACATAGAGCGAATTGCGCAACCTGAAAAGA